>NC_134276.1:52082601-52382708 GCF_949628215.1 Phalacrocorax aristotelis
TGCCACAATAAACACCCTCAGGACCTTTGGAGATATTTTGTGGTAACCAGGTTCTCTGTATAGAGTTGATACACATAAACTGATCAGTTTATCAGCTGATAAACTGATAAGGTTGATAAGATATTCTGTACCTTATATAGAATATAGAGACACTTGTCCTCTTTTAGATTGGCAGCTGAAGGCCAAGCAGGAGTCCAAGTTCAAATCCAAGTGATTACAACTTGAATTTTGTCACACTCAATAGAAAACAGTGAGAAAAAAACCAAACCAAAGCAAAATCAACACTCGTCATCGATTTCAACCAAAATGATTAGTAAATGAGAAAAGGGACCCACAAAACAAAACACATGCAATTTCAATAATGCACATAACCAGGGGATATAATGCTGAAACTCAGATGTTAGGAAACCTTAAGTGACATGAAATAGGTTCCATTTCTATACAGGATTTACTGCTTGTGAAATTGAACACAAAAATCTCCAAGCTGTTGCTTATGTTGTAACAGTTGGAGGAAGGCAGGTTTTGCATACCTGTCCCTGGAAAACAGACAGTGATATGAATCATTCTGTTAGTGAATAACCTAGCAACCATATTTCTTAATATATCGACAGAAAATTTGAGCAATTTGACTGACTAAAAAGTATTCCACACCTTGGATGAAGTCCTAGCTCCATTGTATGAATAGGAATTTGTCATTGATTTCACTTGCAGTCAATGTCATATACAAGTTCATTGGATATAACTTCTTCCATACAAATTGTATATTGGACAATATTTTATTTTATTTTTTTACCTTTTTAGCTATAGCAGAACAAAGAGGAAGAAAATAACTGAGAATTAAAAAATTAAGTAGGCATAAGAGTTTAAAAGTATAGTTATAAGTTTTATGGAGTTATTTCAAAGACCATCAAAGCAGATAAATTTCCTAGACCAAAACTGAGAAGTAATTCTAAAAGGATAGATAAGCTGGTCTTAGATGAAGAAAAGAAATGAGGAAGTTTAAGTGCAAAAATAAAAAGATAAATAGAACAGGACAGGAGATAAAATAGGCAATGTTTTATTGCTGAATAAAAAAGAATCATTGTGATCTATATTTGCTTGATCACTCATATTTCTTAATGGTACTTCTCTCTGCAAAACTGTAATGTCTCCTGCTTTACCTGTTCATTACAAAGTCTTATTGGCCTCATGAGTAATAAATCCTTATGCTCAGCAGTCTTGGTTTATTTGTTCTGAAACAATGGAAATCTTTGCTCTTTCAATGATCAAGAAGGACGTGGAAACTGGGGGGGGGGGGGGGGGGGGGGAAAGGACAATGGATCCATAAGATATTTGTGAGTTGTGCATTTATGTCTTTGAAACTGTGGATGATACTAAGATCCTTCCCTTTTTTTACTGTCTTAGATGTCAGAAGTGTTGTAAATATCAAGTTAAGAGGGAAAAAGTATGAATTAACAATATATACTCACTTAAAGGGGGCTTGAGGGAACAGCACTTTTTATGACAGAAGCTAAGTAAGACTGAAGTTGCCTGAGGCTCTTTGCTTAGCTTCAGTCCGATTCCTTGAAGCAAACTAACCACAGAGTCATATATATTCTATGTACCTAACATTGTGCTTGGTTTGCCATTGTTGGGCAGTATCCAAGGGGAAAAAATACAGTCCAAAAATGACTTGTCTCTGATTTCTGAACAGAATTTGAACATCATCTGCTATTTGTGGCAGCCTATTTTATTTGAAGACTCCCATTTCCCCCCAGACTCTCATATTCCTGTGTCTACCCCTTTCTACAGGTTTGCAAAATGTCAATGATTTATATATGACTGAATATTTATTAAACCTCTTTCATCATTCCTCCTTTGGGAGCTTCTGTCTCATTGTCCTTTAAAAGGAAGCAAAATTAATCTATATGATCATCTACTGTTACTCACTGGCTATCTGAGAAAACAAATATTAGACTCATAGAAACCTGCACAGTTTTCCACTGGGTTGTCACGTAGGCATTGCAAAGGTATCTTTTGTTCTACAAATTTGTAGTTACATCTGTAACAGCAAAAGAAGTCAGGATCAGAAACTTTCCTCCACACTGTTTAGTTTACCATTATAGCTGTTGAGTGCAATACAATCTAAATATAAGGTCATCCTATTTTGGTCTGTCTTGCTTTTGATTTTCTATGACAGTTAGGAGTGTAATTGTTCTCTATTCTCACTGCAAGAATTTTTATTATTTTTATTTTCTGGATGAAGGGACACTTACTGTCTGTTACTGAAACACATCATATATTTTTATCATTAAGTGGAAAAGCACAATATAGTACCAGCACATTTTGCTCAATGACCAAACCTCTGTCTTGGAGGAAATAATTTGTTCTCTTATCATCCCCATCTGTCACATTCTCAACATTTCAGCCTCATCTCTCTTAGTTGAGGCATGCCCACTGAGTTCAGCTGTAATGAACAATAGTAAAGAAAGTAGAAATAGGAAATATTTGTAAACTTTAATAATTTTGAAAGGCTGATGAAAAATTTGTGTGTGAATGTTCAAATTTAAGCTATAATGATCTTTAACCTGAAAAAGCTTTTATCCATATCTTTCGCAGGATCATTTTACAGGGCTTTAAACCTTGATCTTGAAACAGACGCAAAATTGCATAGAAAACAAGTATATATGCTAGAATTCTTGTGACAGGGTGTTGTTGTAGTTTACTCCCAGTTGGCAACTAAATGCCACACAGCCTCTTGCTCACACACCCCTCAGTGCATGGAGGAGAGAATCAGAAGAGTAAAGTGAAAAAACTCATGGGTTTAGATAAAGACCATTTAATAGGTAAAGAAAAAGCTGCACATGCAAGGAAAGCAAAACAAGGAATTCATTCACTATTTTCCATCGGTAGGCAGGTGTTCAGCCATCTCCAGGAAAGCAGGGCTCCATCAAGTGTAACAGTTACTTGAGCAAACAAATGCCACAACTGTGAACGTCCCCCATCCCCTCTTCTTCCCCCAGCTTTACATGCTGAGCATGATGTCATATGGGTGGGATATCCCTTTGGTCAGTTGGGGTCAGCTGTCCTGGCTGTGTCCCCTCCCAGCTCCTTGTGCACCCAGCAGAGCATGGGGAGCTG
The DNA here is from genome assembly GCF_949628215.1 of Phalacrocorax aristotelis. NCBI lineage: Eukaryota > Metazoa > Chordata > Aves > Suliformes > Phalacrocoracidae > Phalacrocorax > Phalacrocorax aristotelis. The sequence continues at coordinate 52,085,722 of NC_134276.1, forward strand.
AAAAAGTCCTTGACTAGTGTAAGCACTACTGAACAATAACTAAAACATCTCCACATTATCAACACTGCTCTCAGTAGAAGTCCAAAACATAGCCCCATACTAGCTACTACTATGAAGTTTAACTCTATCCCAGCTGAAACCAGGACAGCTGTCTTGGTTAAGAGATTAGTAGACAGTAAATATATTTTGTTTTCACTAATTTTGCTTTGCTGTAAAGACATATGCAGACCCTCAGCTTCAATATTCTGTGGCTGATTGATCAGTTTATTCCTGCAACATTTATTCCAGAGTTAATTTTGGAAAAAGTGAGTGAAAATCAACCCATACCCATTGAAGCAGTAAGATTAAGGTCCATATTGCAGACACCTACATATTAGTGAATACCTGTGACTTATTTAATTTAGCACTGAGATGTCACATGACTTCTGAGTCATCTGCACAGAGCTGACAAGTATGGACTATGGTAGATCTACACCACTGCAGAACACCTGTTGGGCATCTAAATTAACATTACATGCCTTACATGCAAACATCTGAATCAAGCTCTACATTGACTGTCTCGGCTAGGGCAAGGTTTAGTTGTCCATCAATAAATGTCTGGTACAATTTTAGATTCCCTTAGACACCCCATGTACTGCATGTGGCAGGTTACAAATCTCTGTCACTTCTGCCAGGTCCACGTTACTCTTGTGAATAACATATTGATTATCTCAAATAATAATATTTTGCATCTCAAATGGCATAAAATTTTAATATCTAGATAATTTAATTATGTATAGAGTTTGGAAAGTCTTTCCACTCACTCTAAAACATGTTTTATATTTTATCAGCTGACTGGAGACAGCAATCTGTTACCTAAACACACATGCCTACTACCTCTCCTAACACTGTGGGTCGTTCTTCCTGGACTCCAGCTGCCATTGCTGAAGAACACAAGTTTGTTACAAGCCAATTTTGCATTTACCAGCCTTGTGTGCATACCTTGGATATACTATGGCATCCAACCCTGTAGTGGGTGTGTAGGAGTGAAAACCTGAATCGAGCACTAGTAATTTGTTGAATATAACCATAGACACTTAGCTCATCTATAAACACCTACATCTGAGACACCTCTAAGTGTCTACATTTGAAGCTGGATCCCTGTAGTTCTGCTGCTAGATACGGAAATCCAGAAACAACTGAATTTTACCTCTAGTACAGCAGACTGACTTGACAAGGCAGTTAAAAATAAGAGTTCAGAAATTCATCAATAGCAGGGGAACACTTCTAGCCTAAAATGCTCAGAGGGCAGCTTTACATTGTACATTGCATAGCAGGATCAAGTTTGCTCATCTTAGAGTGGTGCTGCAATGCTCAGGTGGCACAACAGAGTAACACTCAGAAATGCTGGTTTACACCTGAAAGCAACACAGCGATGGGGCGAGGCAAGGCAGCTCATAATCCCAGCATTTGAGAGCACTCTTGGCTTTGCTCCTTTCAATTCTAGGATTATATCTGGGAGACCTAGCTTAGAAGTCACTGTATAAGTTCCTTATATATCTCTTACAGATGGACAAAATAAAGCACAGGAATGTGCTGGATAAAATAATGCTCTCTAATTTTACAGTATCATCGAAAATCTCAGTCAAGTTGAAAGCCAGTAGTGAAAATATTTTTGTATCATGCAGACAAGTATCTGCCTTTCAGCTCATACTGTTTTTTTTTTTAAAATATGTAAGTAAAGTCTATTTATTATGCTTTGACCCTATAGTGAAGTAAAATGTGTTAGATATCTAACTGTATATTTAGTTTTCTTTCTCTATTCACTTCATCTTTGTAAAAACTTACAGACAAAATTGCTGTTTACAGAGCACATAATAGACAATTTTTAATGCAGGACTACAACTTAGGCTTTGTGTTGAAAGTGTTGATGGTAGTTCCAACATTTTCAAAACATCTAAGGGGAAATAAAAACAGAAAGTAAGCAGTCCTCACAAAAAAAACCCAACCAAAAACAAACCCAACCCAACAAACCCATCATAGTATTGAGATTCCAAAGTGTTGTCCTCTACACTGTGATTACTTAGTAAATTAAATTAATATTAGAAGAGGTTTAAATAAGAAGAGAGGATTTAGTAGCAAATGATACCTTCAGATACACATGAAAAACTAAATAAGAGGCTGTGATTTGACAAAAGAAATCTAGCATCCTTTTTATGGGACCTGTTTAAACCTTAAAATTAAAGTGATTTTTATTTTTACTCTTCAGAATGTAACTAAACAATGCATTACAATATGGCTTATTTCTGCATTTTTATTGAGGGCTGCAGTGTCATGCAGGGTTTTGTGCACTACCTATGCAGGAGGGCAAGAATTGTTGGATCCTGTGAAATTCGTAAGGCTTTTTATTACTTGAAAAGCTGCTTTTCATCTGCATCACATTTTGCTGCTTGCATTGAAGAGAATTGAAAACTTTCAAAGTCTCTTCATATTAAATGCAGTTCTACTTCCAAATTCTCACATATCTGAACACACTTTCCTAAAAATAATTCCTCCTTTTAGTTAAAGGAAAAGCCAGTTTTAAAGACTTAAATCTATCATTTCTGGAATCTTTTTTGTTACCCATGAAGAAGGCATAACCTAATCATGATCTTTGTCTATATTATTATCATGCAAATTCTTACTAAAACACCTGTATCAAAAAGTTTGGATTTCTGTAGTGCTCAGAGTGTATTTTCTACTAGACAATTGGTTTCACAGGACACCCCTGCCTTTTTCAGTTCAGTATTTTTACCATAATACTTATTCTAATCATATGGTGAAGCTGCTTCATTGTTAAGATTAATATTTTTCTAGTAAAGAGAATTTCTATTGTCTGTATTCCTACTTTCCCATAAGTTTCATATTAGGAAAAATAAAACACCTTATGCATTTTATACATCGAAGTTACTTAGGCGTATGGTAACTATAACTCCTGGAAATGATGCAGTATTGACCAGATAAAGCTTATCTGTGTTTGAGACTATGGAAATTCTACTACATTTTTCATTTGTATTGAGGCTATTTTTGTGTAATTTCTGTGTTCATAGGTGGTTCTGTTGTTACTTGTCATATCTATTTGGTGTTCACTGATCACAACAAAACCACATTATTTGGAGGTTTCCCCAGGTCAAAATGAAAATAATTTGGAAACTGTACATAAAAGCCAGTATTTCTGTCTATTTTGTCACTATAAGGCTTCTTCATATTCTAAAATATGCCTTAACTTTGAAGTCTGTTTTCTTTGTTTATTTTTTATCTTTTTTTTTTTTTTTTTATTTGGGGGGCGGTTTGAATGAAGTTTTATAAAGCTGATATTTTTTAACAACTCTTTTTTTCTTGGATGCTCAGGGATTTCTAGGTGATAATTATTATATCTTTATAAACACATTTTTTCCTGTACTTATGGCTGAGTGAACACAGCCTGTATACCAAGGCATGGTGATACCCTAATTTCTAGCTCAAAAGGCTGAACTAATGTAATAAATGCCAGCTGAATATAACAATTAAAACCACCTGGAAGAATAAATAACCAAAAACCACACACACACAAAACAGCCCAATAAAAATGAAGATCACTTTATTGTTTCAAGCTCAAAGGCCCAATCTAGTCGTTCCCAAGTCCATAAGGAATTCTTCTCCTTCAACACACACAAAATTGCACACACTTACAGGTGCCTATATAGGACACATTTATATGCCCCTATGTAGAGTGCAACTTACTGCTAGATCCTAAAAGCACTTAGGATATTCCTTTAATGTTTTTTGCAGAGAGGCCCAAAGTTCCTCTGGATATGTTTCAAATCTGGCCTTGATCTGTGTTATAAACCATAGTCACTTACCTTTCAAACTGGGTAACTCAGGTCCAGTTGTTTCTACATGTGATATCAACAGCAGATGGGACCCTACAAAGATGTTACTGATGTTTTAATGCCTATACCTCAAAGCAGAATCGAAACAATGTTTTCTATTCTTAGTGCTCAAGGAGGTCTTGCTGTCTGAGGTGGTTAAAATGTGTTTGAAGTTAATTGTTAGAAGACATGGGCTCCAGAGAGTGCCTGAATCCCCATCTCTTTCCACAGATCTAACACCTGAATCAGATTTGCAAGGCTTTACTTCTTTAAGATCAAGAGCGCAGAATATTCTTTTGCACTTTCACATATTTCTTCTTTGAAAAAAACTGATTACAAGATGTTACCTCCTGTCTTTCATGTAACAGCCCAGAAATTAGAAAGCTTGACCAAAGGCTGAGAACTGGATTGCAGAATCTCTTAAGCGTGTCTTAATTAAGAATTATAACACGCATCTGTCTGGTGGGTGCAATAATGCCCACACTGAAAATAGCTTTATTCTGTGCTTATGAATTCTGGTTTAATTTTTGGGTTTTTTTTTTTTTTTCTTTGCTGTGGTAGTGGTGGGAGATGGAAGTATTTGTCTTTTTAAAACAGTTAATCCTTAATGTAAAATGCATAAATAGTCCTGGAAACAGGAGCCGGAAGCCAGGATACTCCCTTCAGATCAGTCTAGTAATAATTGCTGTACAGACTGATGCTTTCTCTGGCCCTCTGTATTCTGAACTATTTGCTACTAAGGGGCTTAAAGGGTAAACAGGTCAGGTTTTCCCCAGATCCTTCTGCCATGTTTTCTCCCAAAGTATTTACCCCAGAAATGATACATTTGTGTTTGAGTTCTGTCAGGCTAGGAATCAAAATACCTCTAATCAGCTACAGATGTGCTTTAGTAAGTTTATATAAACGACTGGCAACTTCCCTATAAGTATACATTACACGCCCAGAAGTTTTATAATTAGAAGAAGGTTTCTTGAAAGTGATTCTTGTAATTTGTTGTCGTATACCTGCCTGTGTGAGCAGTGTCATTAATTCAGGGATGATGTTACTGATGTCCTGTATTTCTCAGTGAGAAATAGGAGTGAAAAGCTTACCAGAGTACAGTTTTATTTACTGCTTCCTCGTGGTTTTAGAATTGCATATTTTGAACCACTTTTATAATTTCAGACACCTGGAGTGGCATTGGTCTCACCTAACATTAACTATTGCATAGACATCTGTATCAGATCTGATTGGCCAGATTTCCTTTATAATTAATAGAAAAATAAGGGACTTCTTGAAAATAATTAATTCAAATTATTTTACAGATCTGTTTTAAGATGAGAAGAATCACTCAGATATGCACGCCTACATATACCCCACCCTTGTTCACTCATGTTGTGAGTTCTCCTAAGTACTTATTCTGCTTTTTGCATGTCAGAAGCCCAGTGGCTTTAACTCATCACAACCTAAGACAGGCCAACTCTGATATGAACCAGATATCTGTATCCTTTTGTTACACCCTCACAGGGACTTCAGATGCACGGCCAGCAGTCCTGGCATCATCTGGTCTGACTCCACTGCTAATGTGAAATGATGGCTGTCTGACTTGTGTCTATGACAGCATTGGTGATGCCATAAACAAATAATAGTTAATACTGGACTTTTTCTGATAGATTAAATTTCTTGCTTTAAAATACATCTTTGTCACTAGAATTGTTTTGCTGAATTGCATGCAAGTTCCACAGCTTACTCTATGAAGTCAGGCACCCTTGTAGCCGTTATTGTGATCTCAAAGCTAGCTACTACCTGGGCTTTACTTCCTGCAGTCAGGAAGTATAAGAATAGCCAGTATGTGGTCAGGACAGTAAGTAGGTAAAAAATTTCTTGGTCTCAGAGGCTTGGATGTTAGAGATCTTGAGCAGGCAACTGATGGGAAAATAAAATGATTTTGAATTTTAGAAACAGCAGAAGTATTTGACTGGTATCTACTGTTGTGACCTAGGAGTACCAAGCCTTAAATGCAAACAGAGCTCTCAACCACTGGTCACTGATGCCACTCTATATCTGTCTTCTCACTTTAATTTTTTAATCTGAACTTTTTTGTGTTCAGAGGCATATAAGTACATTGCAGATAAGATTAGCAAATTACCTTTTATTTGTATTCATGACACTTTTCTTGCTGGGATTAAAAAAAATGCCTTTGACAGAATGGTTTACTGTAAATAAACCTTTGTGGTATTCTTCAGTTTCTCCAAATACCAGCTAACATGCAGCTACTTAGTTTTTGCCTCCTACCATTTATGTGAATATCATACCGTGACACTTCAGTCAGTTGCTATTTTAGACTATGTGAGAAATTTCATGCCAAAAGTGGCAGCTGGAATGTGAAAAAACCCCATTTTTTTCTGCAAGAAATTGTATTGATTTCTGGTAACAGTTCTATACCCAAATGGACCTGAAAGTCACTCAAAGGACTTGATTACAAATAAGGGGTAATGTCAAGAGATACCTGACTTGGCAGAACACTGTGGACATCAATATTCAGGATAATGCAAAACCTGATTTTTTTTGTGAAAGCTGTATTTGTCTAGCAATAATATTTTGTTCCTTCTTTTCTACAACAGGCCTGCTAATACTTCATTTATCATGCCTATTATTGATTATGTTTGTAGAGAAGGATTTATATTTGTCTCTTTTCAATTATAAAATCAGCTGTTGTTTTCTGTCACCACAAACATAGCTAGTCTATTTCCTGGAGAATGATTACTGTTTAAAGTACCCCTTTTTAGCCTGTACTTCTACAGTTCCTTGTAAATACAAACAAAAGCACTATTATGCATGTTTATTCTATTGTATATCTGAGCCATTTATCCATTACTGAAAACTATAAATAAAATGACAAGATACCTGGAATAGGAAGGAGGACCTTAAGTGGGTATATGGGAAGGAATGTAAATCATCCGAAGAGCACAGAGATAGACTGAGAGAACAGTTACATCTGCAACCTCAGCAGCATGTTCTAACAGACTATGATAACCAAAATTATGTTATTATTACCTTTATAGTATTTCTTTATTCTTTGCAGGATATCCTCGGTAGGATAGGCACAAAGATGATTTCTTATTTGAGAGGTTCTAATAGTTCAGACTGTTGGGACCTATAAAAGTATTCTTCAACAGTATTATTCAGAGTTAATTCTGTTATTCCATTCTTTCCTGGGTGTTTGCCGTTGGATGCTGCCAGAGGCAGACATAGGTGGAATTTTTTTCGTTCTTATTTGTAATTCACATGGACCAGATTCCTGAAGATGTCAGTTCTACAGCAGGATGTTCCATCAGGGGAATAAGAAAAGGGCAGACGCCAGTTCCATCACTCTTTCATCCACAGTATGGCCAACAATATCTAACTTCTGTGAGGAATCAACACCTAAACCAATGAGCAACGATTCACAGAAATGTTCTTGATGTTTTTGACCTAGTTTTTGAGTATCCTGTTCCTTATACAGTAAAATAAAATAAAAAATGATGACAACAATAAATCCAGCACATACTAATTGTATCTGTATCAATTTTAAAATCAGGTCATCCATCCAAATTGCAAAGGCATGTGCAGCAGCTTCTATCAGCAGTTACAAAGTCATGGCACTGCTATACTGAAACTAAAGCTGAAAAAGACAACTTAACACAGAAAACAACTAAGAAAACAACATGAAAATGAATGAAAACAACAGTATGGTAAGAAATTATGGTTTAAACTGAGGAACAGATTTCAGTCCCTGTTGGAAGTGGAAGGAGGTGAGATATAGCGTGGACTTGAAGAAAAGACAGTGATTGCTAGCCGGTAGTGTGAGTCAACCTGTGTCTTTCACAGTTGGATACTGACATGGATTAAGAGCTAGAGAAGCCAAGAAATGAGGTAGTGAGAAAAAAAAAAACAACAAAGTAAAACAAGAGTGCAACACAGAAAGGTGAATCCATAAATTCTAAGTCCAGTAAAACTGTAGGAAAAGTAATCATAAGGAGAACAGCAAAACAAAAGATATATGAGAAATCAATAAAAAGGAAAAATAAGAGAATTGTTATTAACAAACAAAAACTAACTTTTATATTAGAAATATTCATAAAAATGCACCAGATTATGAAATATCTTTGTGGATATTTGTAAAAATAAAATATGCTAATCAGAAGGAAATTTGGTAAAAGGACTACAGCTGTGTTAGAACAGGTGGGCAGAGCACTTCAAAAATCCTCAACACGGTTTACCTTGCCTCAGTACTGGATTTAAATGAAACATGAACTAGAAAAATCTGACATTGACAAAGTTGCCGTAAAGATATCTAAAAAACAATCTGCAGTCAAGATACTAAAACCCACAAGGTGATGGGAAGCAATCAAATCATAGTGAGCATCCTCAAGAATCTTCTATTTTTTGTTGCTACCAAATGATACATGAAAAGAACTAGAATAACAAGCCTGGACACAGAGCTGTGACCCTCTAATCCAGTAAATATCATCCGGTTAATGCTAGTAACAGGCCACAGTCTTTGTACTAACTCTGTGAGGCCTCAGGACTAAGCCTACATAAGTTTTCTCTGACTGGGCTTACTTTGGTATTGGCTGGAACTTTGTTTTAGCCTTTTTGGCTGCAACAGCAATTTTCTAACCACCAGGTGATTATTACCAAACTTGTTTTAATATAGCTTTGTGTGCGTGATGATGTCCCATTGCTACAGGTTTTTTTAATGGGTCTATAACTAACTAATAGTAACACAAGCAGTTATTGTGCATAAAATAAACTCTCCACAGCCCTAAAATTAAAATGCAACTTACAGAAGTGCAGACTTGGGATGACAGCACAGGCCTTGAAAGTGTGGGCATGATACCAGAGGTCCCAGGACTGTAAACAAGCCACTAATAGTCAATTGCTTGTCATTAAAGAAATGTAAACTTGGAAGCTAAGTAAAGCTCCTTTTTTTTAGTGGTAACAGTGTGAACAAAAGAACAAGTATCCAAGTAATTAAAACACAACATGTGTAGTAAATACCCAAACAGTGAGGAATTGTGGAGCAATGAAGAAAAATCAAGGTACAGGGAGTGTTAGAAAATGTATAGAAGTAACCTCAAATGGACGTATGGGCAAGAAGCACTCCCCATAACATCATGCTCTCTTGGAAAAGGACTCTGAATGCTGTCAACTCCGTCTAACACACCCTCACACTGATTAAGGACATCATCCTTAGACTCACAGAGGCAGTGGGTGAGCATAACAGCAGAAAAAAGGGGTAGATACTAGAAATGTGAGCACAGCAATTCTAACCAGATTGTCAACGAGAGGGTTTTTTGTTTGGTTTTGGGTGGATTCGCATGTTTCGTTTTGGCTTCTTTTTTTTCTGTTTTATTTTCATTACTTAATTTTCTCTAATAATTATATCTGGATTAAAGACATTTAAACTGTTGAGATTTCAGTTAGATTGACCATTAATTCTTGGTTTTGAGTATAAGATGTATTTCTTTGATCCACATAAATTGGTAAGTTACAATGCAATAAACTGATGGAGAATGCATGCAGCCAAAGCTGTAATTCTAATTCAATACGTCAAAAACATAAACACAATAGGACCAGATGGGAAATGTTAAAATTGCCTAGGCTTTCCTGATTAGGTCATACTACAAATTTAAGCCTTTGAACATTCCTTCAGTAGTAGAGACCGATGGTAGTAATTCCGATAAGCAATTTAAAACATTTACACAATGCTGAAATGCTCTAGAAGAGAAAAAGCAGCAAGCTAAAACACCTGAGTGGGCAAAAGAGTCTTATAAAATAGAAAATAGAAAAAGGTCAGCTGCATCATGAGTAGGTATTGAAGACACTGAGTTAACGTCTAACAGAAAGATCACTCTTGCTGTTTTCTTTCTTACCTCAGTTCTGTGCGTGGTGCAGAAAAATATCTTCTATTTCTACTGGTTTTCTCTCCAGAAATGTTTTTCCCCTTTTTTTTTGGAAGAGAGAAAACAGAACCTTTGGCAAAATATTTTTCTTTCAGTGTCTAGTTAGCTACCAGAAATGAAAATCTGTTCTAATAATGTACTTTACTGGTTTTGGCTGGGTTATGGTTAATTTTCTCCATAGCAGCTCATATGGGGCTATGTTTTGGATTTGTGACCAAAACAGTGTTTATAACAGGGGGATGTTTTAGCTATTGCTGAGCAGTGCTTACAAAGAATCACAGTCTTCTGCTCCTCACACCACCCCACCAGCGAGCAGGCTGGGGATGCACAAGGAGCTGGGAGGGGACACAGCTGGGAGAGCTGGCCCCAACTGACCAAAGGGATATCCCATATCATATGACATCATGCTCAGCATATAAAGCTGGGGAAAAGAAGGAGTAAGGGGGGTTGTTCAGAGTAATGGTCATTGTCTTCCCAAGTATAGTTATGCATGATGGAGCCCTGTTTTCCTGGAGATGGCTGAACATCTGCCTGATGATAAGTAGTAGTGAATTAATTCCTATTTTGCTTTCCTTGCACATGCAGCTTTGTTTTACCTATTAAACTGTCTTTGTGTCAGCCCACAAGTTTTTGTACTTTCACTCTTCTGATTCTCTCCCTGATCCCACTGTGGGGGAGTGAGCAAGTGGCTGTGTGGGGCTGAGCTGACTACGGGTGCTAAACTACAACAGTTCAATGCCTGTGGGCAATGTGCATTGCTTGTGGGCTACGCAGTTTAATTTATCTTGGGATAGCTACATACCATTCCCTTCCACTGGAAGCTGAAAGGTAAATGTTAAACTGTACTGAATACCACATAGATTGTTTCACAGTGTTCAACTTCTAAATTTTAACACCCACCCCTCCCCATTAACCTTGAACTGGTCACTTAAAAAAAAATATTTAAAAGTACTCCTGTTGTCATTTGGTCTCCCTTTAGTTATTGTTCTCAATAACACTATGTACTGAGAGATAGAAACACTGGAATTTTGTCATGCTTCAGTCAACTTCATACGCAAGAAAGACAAATCCTTCTTGAGAGTTAAGCTCTTTTAGCCACTTCTGCATTTTCTTCATGCTTATCTCTGAGAATTTAATGCATTATAGTATCATGTTCAGACGGAAGTTTGGAAGAAATTGTGATGTTATTTAAGTAGAAAGAGTCAATAGACTCCTTCTCTTCATATTACAAAACCTTTTGTACAGTGCACCTGGTCTGTGAATAATTAGCCACTGGGAAACCCAAATAATTTTTGATAGGTAAATATTTGCTAAGTGAATATGAATAGCATTAGCGTCAATTCACCTGGCAATAACAGTACATTACAAAAATACTTTTACTGAGTTTGTATTTGCTAACTTACCCCTTTTCAATTCTGACAAAGGGCGAGGAGGAACTTTTATGTTTAAGTGTTGGAACTGGAGAATGGCATCTAAAGTTCATCTCCAGGTTCTTTACTTCTATTGCTCATGGAAACAGCTAGGTGCTTCAGAAAATATCCCCACTGAAGAACCACTAAGAAACTGTGAACAGAACACAACAGTTTATATGCAAACGCGAAATACAAGAGACTAGGGCTAACTGACGTGGTATAGCTCACATCAATCTGATTCCTTCTCTTCATTTCCCAAAACAGTATGGCCTTATCCATACCAACTGTCAAGAAGAATCTTTGGCCTGTATTATGTTCCCAACACCGTGATGTTGTCTGAGAAAGTGTACACAAGCCAAGACTATACAAAGGAGTACGTTAAATTTAAGCAGTATTGAATGTTTATTTTATGCTGATGCTCAAGCCTAGCTGAACAACTCTTCCTTTTTAACTTAGCTTGGGAAGGTGGAATAAATTCCAGAGATTACATCAGCTAGGGTTTTTCTAACTGTAACCCACCCACGGCTGTCTCATACCATTTGAGATGCCTTAGTGTACAGTGGCTGTCATCCAGGTGCCACATGAATGAGGTGTCCAATGGGCTCTACATCAGACTTACAACAGTCATACCTGTTAGATGTCTCAACTATCTCCATGCTTAGATAGATGAAGTAAGCCTCTCATCCCTATTGGCTATCATGGGAATTTAAACACCTAACACTCGAGTGGACAGTAAAGTGTAGGAACTTACTTATATTTAGGTGTCTAACCACAAACTGAATTCCAACCGTAGCTTTAATTCCTTTTCAGCCAAGTCATTTAAACCTATATATCTTGTGAAACTCCTCCTCCCATCAGATATTAACCTTGATATTGTTATAGTTTGTCAGTCATTTGGAATCTACAATGTTGACAGAATTGCTTGCACATATGCAATTTATTAATTTATTAATTTTTTGTAATATAGACTTTAATGACCTGGTTTTGTACGTTACTTTTTCTTTTTAGTTGGAGAACAGATAGTGATTTAATGATCACCTTTGAGCATAGATTGTTATTCTGTTTATTGTTCAATTTGAAATCTCACAACTTATTCAGCGCACATCATGTGAACACTGCTGTGAAGAGAAAATTATAGACTAATGCACCACTAAAGAACTGCATTGTCTACAGTTATTAACTAGTTTATATTCACAACACTGGTATTAAAAACAAACAAACAAACTAAACAAAAAAACCAAACAACCTGCTGTCCCTTTTTTACAAAGGAAATACTGAAGAACCAAGTCTTAAGATCAAACTATCCGCCAGTTTTAAATGACCAGTCAAAAATTACACACTCTGATGGTTTCTGGAGCACATAGCATTATGTTTTAACTCTGTGTAGAACCTCATCCCCTCAACTCTTAGCTTCCATTCATTTTTCAGTTACAGCTACAAGTATTCAGCAGTTATGTAGCTCATACCTATAGGTCAACTGACAGATCCAGGAAATGAGAAACACCATTATTAATAGGTTCTCAAATCTCCTTTAAATAAAGGAATTTCTATCAAATAGTAAGCAAACCACACGTATAAAGTATCTGAACTGGGACAAAGCTGGAATTTGGATATTTAAATCCCCAAAATATTTCAGACCACCCATTGTACAAGGTTTCACAACCTCCTAAAAACCTAGTAACGACAAGGAACTCAAAGGTCAGACTAAAATTCTCAGAAATGCCTGAAGGTAAAGAGTGTTTATTTTTTGAAAATTTAGAGTTGTAGTGTCTCTTGGAGTTGTTGGTTTTTTGTTTTTTTGTTTGTTTTGTTTTGTTTTTAAATGGATTAGAAATTCATACAGTTTTTTTATGTGAGGTAAGTAAACCTGAAATCTAAGTCCTTTTCCTGGACCCACAACTCTTAATTTTTGGAACAGTGTCTTAATTACCTAGTCTATGAATTTGGATAGAATTTAGGTGCCTCCTCACTGAAATATGGCAGTGGAGTTACTCTCTCCATAACAGGGAGTTTCTGAGAGTGCAGGAGTTTATCTCCATTTACATCTTACTTGCACATCACCTGATGCAGATACAACTCTAACTTTATATTACCCTGTTTTGTCTCTCAGGTGTCATTTTTTCTTACCTGTGGGCATAAAAAGAGAAGCTGAATATAAAGTTAAATAGCTAGTATGATTATGACACAGCAGATGTCTAGAACAAGAAGCAGAAAGACTAAGATGTTATAGAAATAAATGTTCCAGTGACATAATTTAGGAAATGCTCCATGCCAGTATTTTAAATATTGACTTATATGTGTATTCATAAAAGTTATATATTCTACCAGTTTGACATATGGTGCAAAATGAACTTTGAAAAGGGAAGTTGAAGTCTATCTTTCCATATCGTTCTAAAAGACTGACCAAAAAAAGAGGAAGCATATTATAGTTGTTTTCTTTAATGGTTTAGCTATGAGGGCCTCCCTAACCACAGAAATGTTGGTAAATTGCCATGTCAGTAAAAGAATGAGGCAGAAAAGGAAGGTCTTTGAAAGCAAAGTGTAAATACATGCATTTATTAGAAATGGGATATTCTTTTCTGCAAAGCTTCACCAAGGTTGCTGTACTGTAAGCCTCCTTGTTTTGCAACTGATAGATATGATAGAGCTTACTAATTGAACAGAGGCAACTGTGCGTGATTAAATTCTGTGATATTGTTCTGGAAGTGACAGATACATTTGTCCTTACTAAGATATTAATTTTGTATTTTTAGGAAACAGAATTGTATTTTTTTTTCACTTGATTGGGAAAGCATACTAAGGGGTAATACTAAAGCTGATTCTGAAAATGCTGGAGGCTGATTTGCCTCCTCATGGGATTAAAATGTGATCTCCTTTGCAGCAAGGTATTAACAAAATAACAAAATATTTGTTCATGCAGAAAACCTGGAAGTGTTTTAAAATTAATTGTTAGTGTTAGCTCTTAATAGATTTTACGTCTGTTTGTTAAAATCTATTTTAAGCAGTGAGAAGGAGAGTTTATTAATTCTGCAGGTAACATAGGTAAACATAGATAGGTTTGGGACTAAAGTGAATTATGGTCATCAGTTAATTAGGTCTTTTGGAGACATCAGGAACTTGTATACTTTGAAACATTAAAACCAGCTTTCTACAAGATAAAATTGGGATATCATAAAAAAATACCAAAATGTATGATGGTTTTATTTAGGTGCCTAAGATCTTAAAAGACAATATTATCACTTTTACTTCAGATAGTCACTGCAATTTATCTACATATTGCACATATATAAACTTTTAAACAGAAAATCAATTTTCTATAGGAAGTGGATATGAGCATTGAAAAAACATGACTCTAGGCAAAGGGACTTTGTATTGTGTTTTAATATAATAAATTTGCATAAGGCTTAGTATGAAATCCTTTACCAGCATGACTGACCAGGTGCTTTAATAATTACTTTATGATTCCCTAAAAAGAGGTTGTAATTTATTACTCATCTCATGACTGCATTTATAAATTCAGTTTTTTAATGTTTATAGCTCACTCTGAAGACGAAAAATCTAATACATGAAGAATCTTATTTGTTATAAGTTGTAGCTGCATCCACATGCATTTTTTTTTCAACTTCCTTTCTGGTCTCAGGTCCCAGCTAAGTCTTTTCCTATGGCTTATAAACTCTGATCTCCTGAATTAAGTGTTCACTTTAACACATCATGTCAATATAAGAACAGCATAAAATGAAATTAATACATGTTGGATAGTTTATTTATTGAGCTCCTTTTACTGAAAATAAAACTATATATATATATTTTCTACATTAAATTAAAATAACTGTGGTACTGTTCTGATAATTACAATTTCATTTAAATAGTTCAGAATACATAAAAATATTTTCTTTCAGAATTTCTTTGCTCTCTGTGTTGTTTATAAGAAATATCTCTGGGTACTGAATATATTAGAATCCGAATATGTTCACTGCATAAAACAATCTATTATCTATATAACTAACTGCACACATACAGATCTAATTTTTATCTTCTTTGACGGATTGAATTAATGAGAAGAACTAATTTTTGTTGTTCTTCAGATGTGTTTTACAAGTGGTATTAGTAAAACAAGTGATGGATTTTGTTCTGACTCTTATTTCAGAGGCACTAGTTACCCATTCAGAGAAAGGAGAGAGAAGAAAGGAGTGCTATGTAGAGTTGCACTGAGATTTTGCATATCTCTGTTTACGTTTGTTAAAGTTTTAAGAAAAATAAAATGAAATACAGTCATATAGAACAAAACAGAACAAAAACAAAAAAAAAAAAGAAAGGGCGGGTCTTTTTTCTGCAACTCATGGGAGCATGACATTTTTTGCAATAGAAGGAACAGATCCTATGGCTCAGGAAAGCAGAAACTTTTTGTTACAGCTGACCTAAATTTCACTACAGATACTCTGATAGAGAGAGAAAGGATATGTTAGAGTCACATTGATATGTCAATTGGACAAAAGGAACATAAGGCGTTTCAAGTGCTAAATTGAATTGTGAATAGCCTAATAATAACAGTTTCATAAAATATTTTCTCAACTTTTAAACAGAAAAAACATATAAGCAAATTATTAGAAAAGAAACATTGGGGTTTGACAATTGAAAAGATTACTGCAGGAATTCAAATCCATTGCAGTTTATTTGAACTGGAATTGTTGCATTTCTGAGATTTCTAAGATGCTAATATCTGGAGAGTATTGCTCATAAATAAAACTGAAGGGTGATTTCTATTCACTTTAACTGAGATTACTATTAAAAATATATTTCCACTTATAAAGAATTCTTCAGCTGAGAAAGGTCTTACAATTTTTATTCAGAGGTATGGCAGAATAGTCAGCAAATATTCTGGTGTCATTCCACTGACTTAACTTCTTTCTTCCCCCCCCCCCCGAATTTTGGATTAGAGACAACAAAGATAAAATTACATGTGTTTGGTTCATACGCTGCCTTTTGACAAATTTCAAGGAATTTTACATATTAGATGGACAGTACAGGTAAATTATGAGAGTTCCTTTATTTCTTTGGGTGGGAGGATCTCTGAAGAAAAAAACGAGACGAAGGCAGGAGCAAGGTGGTAGGCAAGTTGCCTGGTCCTGTTCTCAGCTCAAGGCTTAAAGGAGGATTGTATTTGCCTGAAAGAAAATCCCTTTTGAAAGCTGCCACAGGCAGCTTCTGCATCTCTCATAACTGAGGATATACTTAAATAAAACCGTTTACCCTTTAGTAATTCCACAGAATTACCCTTTAGATATTTCAAAGAATTTTCTTGCCCTTGGAGTTTTGTGTCCCTTTCTTAAATTTATGTTGGTGCACGTCTTCAAGATTAAGCTTTTTGTTAAGTTATAGCTCTGTGGTTTGGTGGATTTTTTCCTAATTTTAAAGCTGAAACTGCTTTGCGTTTCATTTTTTACTTAGGTAAAGTAATAGTTTGAAAGAAAAACAAATGTCTAAACTTTCTAAAACACAGAATTTTATGTCTAGCTTGCTAAATGCTTATTTTCACATACACCTTTAGTGATAGATGAAAAAATCTTGAGTATTAAATGTGAAAAAAACCAAATCTGCGCCTTTACGATGTAAAACATTAAACAAACAAACAAACAAAATATCCTGAGTCTATGAACTACAAAATAGCTAATTCCTACATGCATACATCAGTGTACCTCAAGATGGAGTATTGTTTCATTGACATATTGTTCCTGGAAGCTACTTCTTGTAGATCCATCGTATATTGCTCTTACGGTATAGCATACAGGTATGATTAGAAATTATTTCTACATTGGAGATTTTGCAGTCTAAATAGAAAATTATGAAAGATGGAAGAGGAAGAAAAATAAAACCTTATATATATCTATCACCTGGCAAGTTGAAAAGTAGACCAAATGACTGGCAAAGCTTCCAGAGAAATGTGTTGATGTCTACAAATAAACTGTCTCCTGAGTGTCAGTTCAGTACTTCTCTACAAAATAAATAAATATGGAGATAATGAAGGCAATCCAAAGAAAGACAAGTGATGTAAAGCTAAGACAAACAGTGTAATGGTGAAATAATTGAGAAGATACATTATAACAAAAATCCTGTTGCTGAATCTTCAAAGAAAGCATGTTATACTACTGATAATACAATTCATTCATTCACAAGAGAAGGGAAGAGATGAGTAGCTCAGGGTAAAGGGTGGGATAGCAGCCTCTCAATATAAAAAGTAGTTCAACACTGAAGTTATCTCTGTACCTATAATATTTAGTAAAGTGTTCTTTTAGCTACGTAATGAATCTGGCCTAGATGTTTTCAATTACTCTTTTTATTATGCTGATCTAAGCCTCTATTGTATGAATCAAGTTCAACATTGATGAAACAGATAATAATATCTTGCCTCAAAATGTGTAATTGGTGGCATTTAAGTGATATATTTCAGAAAATAATACTTTAGGACTGATTTGTATTGTTCTACACACAATAAACCTTAAAGGGCTAGATTTTTTTTTAAGTGTTGCAAATCTTTGGTCTTTTCATTAAATTAATATTAATCAATATTGTCACCTTGTATATAAAGAAGAAGCAGAGTCATCAAGTATAATAAAGACCAAAATAATTTTAATGGACCCATAAAAATTACAAGAACTGTACTTTCAGAGTCATAACATATTATGTTAATTTTCAAAGAATGAAAACACTAGTACCTGCAGAATTCAAAAATGTTTGTGCAGAATTAAAATGTATATAATAACTCAGCATTAGAAATAGTACAAATACTGAACTATTCCATTAAGCCAAGAGAAAGACATCAAAAATAAATAATTTCAGGTACAATAACAAAGAAAAAAGAAATTAACTGCCATTTTTCAGGAAATCCTAGCTGTGCATACATTTTTCTTTCTGTATCTCCGAATAAAATGCATATTATTGTGATGACACTACAGAGATACAACTAGCCCGTATTTTCCTTTTTCTCTCTCACTTCCTATACTCAGAAACTGTTAAAGCAACTTCAACTCTGAAGTGATGCTAAAAAAGAAATGCAGGTGCAGGGTACCCATGCCTGATCACATAACCTTTTTTTCTTTCTCCGAGGTAGGACTGTGAGCGAGAGCAGTCAGCTTGCCATATGGTACTTTGTCCCAGAGGAGCAGGAGAGAATTTAGGTTCTGATTCACCAGCCTCAGAAACGACTGGTAGTCATCTCACTGATCCTGGTAGATGCAGGACTGAATCTTTTAATTATGGTCTATCAGACAGAGAGGAAAATGGAAAGGGCAGGATTTTTGTCTTGACTAATGCCCAAAGTGGACTGTCAGCAATATAAAAGCCTAGGCACCTCCTCTCGTAGACTATTTTTCAATGTACTATGCCCTTGGATTACCACTGTAGGCATCCAATTAAAACCCTCAGTTAAAGGGTTAGAGGCCTTATTTTGGGTAGCAGTATAACACTTTGGTCATAAAATTACAGTGGCATAAACTCCATATCTGAGTATGCGGGGCTGAAACAGGGTAATACGTAAAAACACTGGAGTCAGGAACATGTTTATAGTAACATGCAAATCTTTTAAAAAGTGTAAATAGATCAGGCTCTGTTTTCCTGTGGAACTATGCTTTTGTATGCAGGTTACATGCCTGAATGTAGATCTCCAGCTATTCTACTGCTTAACATATGTTAAAATTTAGGTTTAGGAAGACTGGTCTTTCAAAATCTGTTATATTCTTATGCCAGATGTATCTCTTAATAAGATATGTGCATCTACCCTGGTGAGCACAAAAGGCAGGCAATCACGAGTACTTTAGTAATTTACTTTAAGAATTCAATTTCTTGTGATATTTCATATATTCTTTACATAAGTTATTTAGAAATAAACCTTTAGTTGTCCTTGATAAAAATACATTTCTAAGTATGTATGACACTGGCTGTGCTGGACAAGAAATTTCATGCTGCACTGCCTGATTCAGCCTCACTAGAAGGAACAGGCAAGAGCAACCCAAAGTCATGAAATTCAGCTGAGCACACTTTGTCCAGAATCATAATCTTCCTTTCATCTATAAAATACCAGTATTGGTAAGGCTGTGCTGTCACTGCCTGCTACCAACATCATTCTGTGCGTAGGGAGAATAGTACATATTGCATGCACTGTGTGTGCATGCATGCCTCCCTTAACTTCTGGCAATCAAATCTTTTATTTTGTCAACTGTTTTAATAGATAACTGTTCTTGTCCCTCAGGGAGTCCCTATCTCATTGAAACGCTCTGCCTGTTTCTTTCTAAATAGAAAAAGTGTCTCATATGTCTGAAACACCAAATGGGGATAACATTTAGTCTTGTTAGTCGTTTGGCGAGAATGACCTTCTCAGAAGGATGAAATGGCAAATGAAGAGGAAGTGACATAGCTCTCTTCTCCTAGCACTCATTTGTATCTTCCAGTAAATTAGTCAGCCTTTTGACAAATCTTTTTGTGCATAGACGGAACTGCAGAAGCCATATTTATGGCTGTCTGAAAATAATAGTAATGCCATCAGCACATTTTTTTTCCTGGATTTTTGCCGACATGGTCTCTTTTGAGTTGAATCTCAGTAAGTATTGTTTTCATGAAAGCTTAGTTTCATAACGGATTTTTTTCAGAGCTGATCTGATAAATCTCATCACTTGTATTTATGTGACTTTTATCTGGCAGGTTTTTTACTACATCTGGCAGTGCTCATTTACAAATATTTAAAACTTCCAAATGACAATGATATTATTTTCCCAGGGAGTATAATTTTATAAGATGTAGAATAAAACACTAAGCTTCAATTTTATGAACCTTTTTTCAAAAACATTCATTATTTTCAAAAATTAATTTAGGGTCTTATGTATCTTTCAAAGTTAACAAAACTTAACTTAAAATGATTTTTTTCCCTAAAAATAACTTTAAAATTTACTCTGGATACTTAAGTCCTTTTAAAATATGTTATCCTTATTTCGTTTTAATTGATGGATCTTCTACAAATAATGAATGCATATGCAACCTCTTGTCAAAGTCAATTTCTAAGTTAGACCTCAATTAAAATTCAGTGTAGCCTGAACTTTCAGATCCAAATTTGCATAGTTTGAATAACAGTTGCTTAAAGTGAAATAATGCATAGCCTGAAATATCCTTATGGAAATGGCTGAAAGCATTACAAGTCACAAACAAAACATTTGGGAAAAAAGGAAAATAAAGATAGGTTGGTTACTTCATTAATATCATGCTTAATTTTAATCATTTTCTCTATTCTCTTATAGATACATTTTGGTCATTGGAAAGGTCTCTGAATGTACTTTAGTTAGAAGAAAATGGAATCTAATTCATTGCATAGCTCTTAAAATTTTAGAAATCATTCTGTGGAAGTGGTTGTTCCTCCATTAAAAGAGGGAGGCCAGAGAACATGTTTTCCTAGCCATTTATTAGAGGCAATCCTGGCTAAAAAGGTAAGATTACACTTGATTATGTATTCCAAATGACAAGCAGCATATATCAAAACCAAAATTTGTATGTAGCATATATAATACATCACAAAGAGATAGTTTTATATACATATATGTATTTGTTTACATGGAAGGGTTTGTGGTTTTATTTGGTGTGGCTCAGTGCATAGACCTAACATAAATGCTAGCACGTTCTGCAGTGCAATAAGCATGAATCTGCAGACAGAAATGTTTGTTGTCAAAGACCTACTGTCAACACTGCACAGGTTCTGAGGGCTCACTTATGATGAGCTGTAATCTGGTCACACGGACTGGACCATATTTCATCTGAACTAAAACTCTAATGTAGACACTTGCGGAGCACGCAAGATGACAGCCTCACATCTAGTACTGACCTCCTGGGTGACCTTATCTGAGTAATTTTTTGCCTTTATGCTTCCTTTTTACTCTCTGAAATAGGGGTAAGAATACAAATAAGGGGGATTATTACAAGTATTACAAGAGATCTGACAGTAATCATAGCTGAAGAGTAGAATGATAGTATTATCCATGTGTAGGAGAAAAAAACTGCAAACCAGCAACAGATTTTACTTCATCTCTAGTTTACTTTTGCAGTGGTAATACAAGTGGGAGTACATTAGTAATGAACCTCTCAAGTTTAGCATTTGTTGAAAGTTGTTACCTGTGGGAGAAGTGCCTTAATCGTTGTCCCTATCTTTGCTATTCATGGTTATGAGAATGTAAGAGGTTTTCACTGTTTAATTATGAGAAAAAAAAAAAAAAAAGAAAAAAATTAGAGAGATGAAAAGCAGGACTGCAGACTTCATCAGAAGATTCTTCTTGGATACCTAGACCAGGCACCTGTTACTTCCTTCCTCTGCTTGATAGGAAAGGATCTTATTCTTTATATAATCTTATTCAAATTAGTGGGAAAACTCATGGCTCTGCTCCATGATAAAAAGGGTTACAGAATCATGGGCTTTCAAAGATCAGAGTCTTTTTTCTTGCATGTGTTGGTTCTTCCGCAGTGCTGCCATGGAGCTCATGCATCACGACAGAAGAAACAAAAAGCAGTAAGATGCCAGTGAGCGACTCTTCCTGCTGATACCACTTTTCAGTGTCATACAACCAGTTGTGAGTGATCCCATGACAACAGCAAGCAGCATGTAAAGACCAGGTTCCTTCTATGACTCACAGTTTAAATGAGGTAATAGTCAAGTTAACCACAGCAGTTTCTTGTTTAGAAAAGTGGTCAGCTCTAATTCTTTTTTTTTTTTTTTTTTTTTTTTTTGTGGAGCTGTGCCTGTGCATCCTATGCAATGCCTGCTGCTTTGCTCCTTCTGTAAGTTGCTGAAGAGCTGTATGGATAATTCTGCATTCACTTGGTCTGTTTAACTTCAAAATCATGGTAACAACCAGCCATCTTTTTGTATCACACTGACAAAAACACTGCTTTTCAATTTATTGGCATTCTGCATGTGCATGGGAAATATATAAACCTGACAATTTCCTTTTCCTTTTTTTGTACAAGCAAACTAGGCAAAATAATCACGAGATAAGCTTCAGGATAATTTTGCACTGAGGAAACGGGCTAAGTACTTTAGAGACATAAGCTTTCATCAGAAACCCCATCCTGGAAATGCAAACTCCAAAATTTTTTTCAGATTTCAAGTGCATCTACAGAAACTGGAGAAACTTTATTGAACTAATAACATTTTTGTGTTGAGTGACAACAGGATCCTTGCAGAATAATTTGCTGTACAATCAAAGAATGTCAAGTGGTTTACCTTTTTTGAGTCTACAACCAGTTTGCAAAATTTACATGAAAACACCACAGGGTTCTTGCCAGGGGTAGGAGGGAATTTGCCTGGTAAGCCAGCTTTGAACATATTAAATTTGAATATTTGGGAAATCCTATTAAGAACCTTGAAAACACTGAGTTCAAAGCTTTTTAACTGTTCACTTACCTCCGGGGGAAAGTATCTATCCTTATTCACAGAGAAAAAAACAAGTAAACAAAAAAGTATAATTAAAAATCCAAGAACACAGAAATGCTACATATCTTCTGCACAGGGCTATTAGCTATGTTTCCAAATCTGAAGCTTGCCAATGTGCATTTCTGGTAATGTAAACATTCTGCAAGATGCATCACTATTAACTTGAAATACAGGCTAATTATAGTTGAAAAGACAAGTATTCTCTAATTATCTTTGTAATCTGGTTACAAAATATCTGCATATAGCTTAATCAACCAAAACAATAACAGAACTTTTTAAATTTTGTGTTTGAACATCTGCGTCTATATTTGTAAGAAGCTAATGCAGTCTACATACATATATATATGTATGTACATTTCCTAATAGATATAGAAACTGTGTAGAATTACCATAAAACATGAATTTAAACTCTGACAGATATTTATGTAGTAACTGATATGTGTTCGCCAGTTACAAAACTGAAAACTTTAAATAAAAAGGAAATTCAAATCACTGTGCTCCTGCCTCTTTTTCTAGTAGATTATTATATTTGATTTAGTGACATTAACATACGTGCATAGCTCAACCCAATAAATACACAGCTTTGCTTCAAAAGTATTGGAAGTCCTTACCCAGGAGTTTTTTCTTAATTTTATTTTTAGATCAAATTCAAATGGGTTAGAGAAAATTTGTCCCACATTTGGTCTCCTGAACAAGATGTAAGAAATTGTATTGCTTAATTTTTGATATTGTTATTAAACATAAAATCTTGCTTCGAGATGTTTAAAATGGAATTCAATGTTCCCTGTTAAGTCCAAGAGACATTATTATACCTGATTTCTCTCTTGAGATATAAAGAACAAAGAAATTAAGGTTAACATCATCAAATGGTTTTGGGCAGCCGACCTGAAACTATTTTTATATGCTAATAGAACCATATATGGTTATCTGAAATCATTAATCTTCAGCATTTTCTAGTCCTATACTTCCAGACTGACCATGCAGCACACCATCTTGTGTTGATGTCCATTTGACCTTTCGAATTCTGATGAGCACAATCTTCTGAAGAAAATCTCCCACTTTGCTATACTTTCTGTGCATTAGGTCATTTTACAGATGTCTCAGGAAACATGAACTGGTTCCCTCTTGATTACCCTGAATTGGAAGATGTGCCATAAAAGTACCACTGCTGCACTCAAGTTGCAGAAGTTTTCAGACCCTGGGACCAGATAGCACCAACTGTGAAGTCACACTCCTGAACCACCCATAGAATTTGTGTTGTGTCACCAGCACCAAATATCTGCCAGGACCATAGGCATGTTTCTCATAATATACAGTGCCCGTACTGGCAGCAGAAATGAGCCCTCCAGTAATATATGCAGTGGAATCTAGAAAGCTGATCAAACAGCAGTGTTTATACTAAGGTGGGAGGAATAGCTTTAACTGCTGTACATGTTTTGGCTCCTGGAATTTGTTCAATATCAAGCAGGGCTGCTAGTTTACTTGCAGTCTTAAAAACTGAAATTGTAAACAATTTTTTCTCTTCTTGCAGTCCCCTGCCTTATTTGCTAATCAAATTCCAACTTATTCAATAAGTAAGACAAAAAACTTATTTACAAATAATTCCTTCACTATAAAATTGTGATTTCTTTTTATAACACTCTCTTGTTCTGTGAAGGAACCAAGATCTTCTGGACCAAAAAAAACCAAACACACCAAAACCCAACAAAAAAAAAACAAAAACCCAGAATTAAAAGTTTTGTCTCATTTAGCTTTAGTCATGTAAAAATTGAACATCTAGTCCAGTTTAACTGTCTCAAGAGAAGTAAGTATCTCATAAAGGCAAATAATTCCATCTGGTTTATAATCAATAATCTTCTGGAATTGTGACTATAAAAAGAACCTACATATCTAGCTTAGACTAGAAACCTAACTTTTAGATGGCTGAAGTTCTAACAAATAAATTCCAGTCCATGTTATCCTGCTGTTAAAAAAAATGGTTAGAAATGCACAAAGCAAAGAATTAATTATTCATGGTAAGCTTTGATTCTAGTGTTTCAAATTACTGAATTTTTTTTGTCACATTAATGTATTCTTAAATATGAAAACATAATGCTGCAGAAATTATTAAATAGTGTAATAAGAAAACATTTAGGTGTTCAAATAAATACATCGGTTCTTTTTTAAGTCTGAATTTTAACAAATGTGCCAAAGATCTTTGCTTGCTTTGGAAGGGATTTTACTTTTTTCTTCTCTAGGCAATGAATGTGAAATATTTAGCTCAACAGAGAGTTAACATTTCATCATTTCATCAAAGATATCAAGATTTATTATCTCCTCACAAAAAACTGTCAAACATAAAAAGTTATTAAATAATTTTGATTTATAGGTTTGTAAATGCTATTGTCAATGCATAGCAGCTGTTTTATAAGAAACAGCAAAAAAAAAAGACATCCAGCTAAATCAAATTACTTCCCATCTCCACAGTCTTTATCCCAGCTCCTGAAGCCTGCTTTCAAAAAAAACCCTGAAAAGTGTTCTGATCTATTTTGTCAGATAGGTTGTCCCACATTTCAAAAAACAGAGAAATCCTGTTAACACGGACTACGTCTCCAGCTGTGCAAAGAGGCACTTTGAAGACATATTAGTAAGTGGTCAAGCCAATATGAAAGGAGCACATCGCCAAAGGTGCTTTAGATTCTCTCAGTCACTTCAAAAAAGTAAAAAAAAGGTGATTGGTCCAATTATTGACCACCTAAAGCATTCTCCAGAAGGAAGTATTCTAACATAATAGGCAAGTCTGATGCTCAATAAAAATTGCCATCAGCATGCACAAGATCACAGGTGAAGCAGGTGAAATTAATGTATATATTTCTAAGTTTAAACACAGTCTATTTTTTATTAATTTATGTAAATACATATTTGTATATACTATAATTAGTCATATAAACTGCCCAGCCTTTTTGCTTAGGCTGAATGCTCCTGTGTATAAACATGTAGGAACTGGCTGCCTGAATTTTGTCATGGAAAAGTACATGTTCAACACACAAACCAGAGACTAACACAGGCAGATGTATGCTCCTTCTGAACATCTGCATGTGGGATCCTCAATTAAGATTTTATTTGTGAAAGGCATTTCCAAAAAATCATAACAGCTCATTTACATCTTGTAAGAGTATTGCATGCTTGAGGTTTATTTTGTATTTTCAAAAGCAGAAAAAATAGGCAGTACAGCACAATGTCAAATTAGATGTAGACAATAGGTTAATTTGCCAAGTAATTTGTCCACACCAACCATAGGGACTGAAAGTTAACGACATAAAAGCACAACTATTCATTGGTTGTTTATGTGGAAACAAACAAAAAGCAATGCTACATTAAATAAATCACTGTAAATCTAGGAAGAAATTAGTATGCTCAGTCAGGAATTCCCCCCTGCCATTTAGCTTGTGTGGCTGACTATATGCAAATCTGAGCTTTGCCAGCTTACCAGTACCCTTCAGTAACCTTGAGTTAAAGTTGATGTATTCATTACCTAAAAACATTTATTGTCTTTGGTTCCTAGATATTCCACCTACGGACCACTCACTGCAAAGTAATATTTCTTAAAATCCCTTGTGAATTTCTTCCATTTGAAGCAATGTTCTTTACCTAAAAATAATGTCCTTTATCTGGTACCATAGGATACATCAAATCACCTAATTCAGTATTCTACTAACCTTATCTGAAATAAATATTCCTGCCTTTGCAATCTTAAACTCCTCTTGGCATCTAAAATACATTGTGTTTGTGGCATGTTTTCAGAAAAGTCAGTTTGTGTGGACAGGAACTTGAAGGTTATGTCAGGAACAGTTCAGTCTTTGAAGAAAGATACACCTTGGAGACAATAAAGATAAAATATTTAGAATGATGACTTGAATTTTCTTTCTATAGCCACATCTATACGAGTACACTAAATGCCTGGCACTGAGACCAGCTGGCATGGCACAGCTTGTGCCTAGGCTAACAATTTACTCTGCCTGAAAATGCTGCACTCACATCCCCACTGCAAGCTATGTGGCACAGGCCCCAACACGGAACGTATCCTACGGGCATTCCTATGCATACACCCATATGACTAGGCAGCATGTTATGCAATACACCCCTCCTCTTTGTCTCACATGGCACACATGGCACACCTAGGTGATTTAAAGGGGCCCTATGCCCACACTCTCAGGTAAGGAGTTTCTATTGAATGGTCCCTCACCCTGCTTGTGGCATGAAGAGACACTAGACACTGGATTATGGGTGCTCTCCTTCTCCACCTCCCTCCCATAGTCCAACAGTCCTATATTCCTTGCCAGCAAACACTGAAAACAAGCTTAATGCCCATCAGAGCTCTCCCTGAGACTGACTACTTTATCCAATCTGATTGTGGTGGAGTCATGGAGAAGTGCTCTTGTGGCAAATAAAATCAAGAACCTCCTGGCCTTCATTAGGAACAGCAGTTTTCAGCAGGTTGAGGGAGGCTATTCTTCCTCTCCTGGGAGTGAGGGAGGTGATCATTCCCCCTGGTGAGGCCACATCTGCAGTGCTGGGTCCAGGCTCCCCAGCACAGGAGAGACATGGACATCCTAAAGCAGATCCACTAAGATGACTGAGGACTTGGAGCAACTGCCAAATGAGGAGAGGCTGAGAAAGAAGGAAGTGTTCATCCTGGAGAAGACAAGGCTCAGGACCATCCTATCAGTCTGCATAAACACTTGGTGAGGGGCAGTAAAGAAGTTCTAGCCAGATTTTTTTCTGACAGATGACAGGAAAAGGGGCAATGGAGACAAATTGAAATAGATCTATTTGTATTTAAAAATAGGAACATTTTTACTGTGAAGATGGTCAAAGAGTGGAATGAGTTGCTTTGAGACATTATGGAGTCTCTGTCCTTTGAAACCCAACAGGACATGGTCTTGAGCAACCTGCAGTAGCTGACCCTGCTTTGAGTAGAGTGGGTTGGACCAAACAATTTGCAGAAGTCTGTTCCCACTTACAGTGATTCTGTGATTGCAATCACAGAAATTACTATGTAGGGCAATTTCTGGTGTCTCACCCTGCATCCAGCTCTTGAGAAAGATTCCTCTGAGGTTTGGCAAGCCCATGATGGTCCCAAAGGGGAAATCTGTAATCCCCAAACCCAGATGATAAACAACAAGGGATACAGGGCTAAAGAGCCAGTACAGGTAGATGTCGTGGTTTAACGCTGGCCATCAGCAAAGCACCACACAGCTGCCTGCTCACTCCCCTTACAGTGGGATGGCAGAGCAAATCAGAAGGGTAAAAGTGCAAAAACTCATGGATTGAGAAAAAAAAAAGAGTTTAATAGGTAAAGCAAAATCTTCAAGCAAAACAAAACAAGGAATTCTTTCACTATGTCCCATCAGCAGGCAGGCGTTCAGCCATCTCCAGGAAAGCAGGACTCCATCACGCATAATGGTTACTTGGGAAATCAAATGCCATCACTTCAAACGTCCCCCCTTTCCTTTTCTTCCCCCAGGTTTTTGTTGCTAAGCATGACTTCATATAGTATGGAATATGCAAAACCAACACACTAGATGTAAAAGCAAATATGCTGAGTTATGTCAGCATGTTTACAGTGATCTCTAGCTAAAATGTATGTCATTTTTACAAAAAAAAAAAAAAAGAAATTAAAATTTCTTTCTTTGCAGTTATTTTTGAGTGCTTTTTTCCCCTGCCATATCATTTTGTTGTTGGTAGTGTGATAAATCTAGCCAAAGCAAAATCTGCACTCACAGCACACTCTTGGCTAATATCCCTGCAGGCTAAAGTGAGGGTGACCATCAAACATGAGCACTGCAAACAGAAGCAGCTCACAGATGCAATAGTTTGCACAGCAGTTTGTGCAGAAGGGCATGCGGAAGGGAGCCAGCAACTACTGAGGACAGCATGGGACTGCTCAACATGTGACAATGTGCCCCAACAAAGCCAACTAACCCAGCACATCAGAGACTTCCTCAGACAAATCTTGGGCTGCAGGGAGTCCAGGGGTCTCCCACTGAGCTTGAAGCAAGTGAAGAGGGTGCCCCGCATGCCTGCATATACTCTCTGGCTGAGAAACTGTGTCACCTAGTAAAGAAGCTGTGGGAGGAGGTGAGAAGACTGTGCAGCATCAGGAAAAAAATGAAAGAGATTGACAGGATCCTTACAGAGACCCTGCAGAGAGAAGCGTGCAAGCCCCCAGCTGCACAGAAGGAGGAACAGCCAGAGACTGTGCTCATTCAAGTGACAAATGAAGACTTCTGCCAGCAGGAGCACAGCTCCTTCTCCACCAAAACCCACAAAGGCAGAATAGGTTTAGTGCCTTCGTATCACAGACAGAGGATAAAGGTCTTCCTGAGTAGGCATCACAGTGGGCCAAGCCTGAATTACGCATCTGCATCAGGAGGAAGCAGCTGCTGGTAGTTACGGGAGATTCTTGATTGTGGGAAATGGAAGTCCCCATCTGCCAACCTGACCTGCTGCCTGGGGATGATGCACTGCTGCTTACTAGGATCTTGGACCAGGAATGCTGTGGAGAGACTACCGACACTGGCCCAACTCTTGAACTAGGCCTCCTTGCTTCTCATCTGTGTGAGCACCAATGATACTGCTGCAGTGACCTCAAGCATATCAAGCGTGACTGGCTCTGGATGCAAGGGTCGAGGGCATTGGAGTCCACTTAGAGCTCTTTGAGGACTGATGACTACTCAGAACAGATAGACTGTGCCTGACCAAATGCAGCAAAAGCATCTCTGCCAACACGTGGGTGAGGAGAGCCTTAGACTGGGAATAATGAGGGAGGGACATAAAAACACACAGTTAAACGAGGAAATGGTTGATAAGGGTGGAAAGCAAAGAGTGCATAAAGACAGTTACAAGAGACCTCAGGAATAGCAAAATGGGGAAAAAGGATGCCAATCTGAAATGTACGTGGCCAAAGGCACACTGCCTGAGAAACAAAGAGGAGTAACTCATACAGTCACATTCTATAACGCTGTTGGAATAGCTAAGACATGGTGGAACAGCTCACATAGCTGGAGTGCTACAATGGATGAATGCAGACTTTTCAGGGAGGACAGGGAGGGAAGGCGAGAGTCAAGGTGTTGCCCTCTATATGAAGAAGCAGGTCAAATTTACAGTTGTTGTACAGGACAGATGACAGGCAGGTTGAAAGCTTTTTGGTTACGATCAGACAAGAGACCAATAAGGGTGATAGCACGGTGAGAGTTTGTTACAGACCACCCAATGAAGATGAGGAGTTGTTGTCTAAGGTACTACAAGCAATTAGAATTTCTTTCACTCAGGCTAGATTTTTTTAGTATTATCTTTCAGACATGAGGTGGAACATGGCAATACCACTTACTTCAATTTCAGATACTTCAGCTGTACCTAACTGAAGTGAATGTATACATCTCTTCACCTTTCAGCCCTCAGTGCCGGTTTGTTCAGAAAGGAGAATCTGTTGTAAGCACTCCAATTCCCAGTCCATTGAAGTATTTGGGTTTCTTTCCTGTAGAAATTAGAGTTTATTTCAATTGATGTATACCTGGAACTGGGAAGTGTCTTAGGTCATACTTTGTATACACAGCTTTGATGAATTAATATTTTCATTCGTCACTTAATTTTAGATGTGGTAAAGGGACCTACATAGAGCTGCTGACATGTAAGGCAGGAATCTGACCTCGCACTACCATGGATGGTGGTCTAGTTACAGTGAATGAAACCTAAAGAGCACCTCAGCTGATGAGGTACTCTCACTCAGAGGAGTGAGACTCAGTTACTTATCCCAGAACACAAAAGGTTTCCTCATCTGGGATATACTGTCAATCTGTGCTCCAGAAGAGCATGCACCTTATTTAAGACCTGTGGCATATGTACCAACTCAGTATAGATATCTCAGGTACTTTAGGATCTGATAATTGGCACTAGATGTGTACAGCTGGCAGCTGAACTGAAGCCTAGATTTCCAGTAATTATAATGGTAGCTTTAATACCCACGTATAGACACACAAATTTAGGGATCTTAATTTGGAGTTGATTCTTATCCTACCCATCAGGCTTCAATTAAGTTGCCTACCCATAAGCTACCAGTATTTGAAATGCTACATCTCAAAGAATCAGCTCCTGTGGATTTATTTTGCTACAAATATATATTTTATTATTGTTATTATTTTAGACATGCTAGAATATCAAGACTTCTGCACAGGACTGCCGATTGGACAGAAAACTTATGAGAGACACACACTCATCTGGACTGGAGAAGCTGGGGACCAGGCAGGATGTTCCATGAAGTCTAAAATGATTCTAGAGACTGATGTTTAGGCAACTGAATCCTACCGCCAGTTTACTGAAATATGTAGGTTTAGGCACCCTAGACAGACAGGCTTGTTCTGTGCCAGACAAAAAAAAATTTTAGCTTATTCACCTTTTCATACAGGGAGCTTACTTTAGGAGAAATAGTTTACTAGATGCTGAAAATAGAGGTGCAAATCAGGTTTTGAAGTGAGGCAGACTGCAGACTACCATCGTTCCTAAACCGGATCATATAATCTGTAGATTATAAATCTCTTTTGTCAAAGGCAGAGTTTAATCTGATTCTATGTTCATAATTGGAAGCAGGCCCTAGTCAAATACGGAAGGTGAAAGGGATGAAAACTCATGTTTTGGACTGTGAAGTACCTGTTACTCTTTTTCGCAAAATCTTCAATATATATTTTTATTCTTCTGGGTTCTATCACTCCTATCCTAGCATTTCACCTGTTCATTTTAATAAAGTTAATATATTACTGTTTTCAGATACAGTCAAAATTTGTTGAGATATTTTTACTATGTTTCTGGTTGAGATATTTAAAATATTAAAAATATTAAGATGCAGTGTATCAACTGATGTTGTTTGTCATGATTATGGATAGTATCTTTATTAACAATTGTCAATAAAACATAACTCAAAGTATCCTCAATTCAGATGTAGGTGGTTTTTGTGACTGATTTTTACTGCATACTGCTGAACACTTGAACAAGATTGCTATAGGAATATTATTAATATCTAGATTTTTCAGAATATTACTGTTGAAGATTTTAAATATTAAAAAGGCACTATTTTATCTGGTAGGAAGTTCATTATAAGGCCTTTTATGAAGCACACAGCCATTTGCCAACACTGCAGATTACGAAATGTTTCTTAGGTGTAAAACACATATGTATCCTTCAAGAAAAGGAACTAAGTGCATAGCTTTTGAAACAGTTTATGACAAATGTGAATATGCCTTTGGCACTGTTATACAAGAAAAAGAAATAAAATCACAGGTTAATTATAATAAAACTATGTTTTCTAAGGAACGTAAATGCAGATTCAGAAGGAGAATGTTAGCATAATTGAAACACCTCAAGTTCATACCAATGAAACTAAAGCTAGCTCTCTAGGTTGTGGCTTTTAATGAAGTGTGGATTAAGTTATGGTTCTATAATTCTAATATTCACTTCTCCTTCCCAATCAAAAGTTAAAATAATTCTTGTTGATGTCATTTTAAAAAAGTAAAAGTGTATGTTTCAGCTGAACTACTTATAAAAGAGACTTAGATACATGAATACATGTATTTCTTATCCTGAAATGTAATTGATGACTAAATTAAAATTCTAGAGTATTTTGGACAGTATTAAGTGGTTTTCCAAACTAATTCTTCTGCATATCAAGTAAAATTTTGCCGAAGAAGTTTCCTTTAACTGTCTCTACAGTGAGGCAATGGGAAGAAACATGCCCCTCCAGAGTGAGACTGAGCCCTTAGGATGAGTTTCTTGATGCAAGTGCCTATCATATTTGCTTAAATTTATTGAGAACTCAGAGTGATTAGAATCATCATCTCAGTTCAATTCATACAATTAAAATGAAACCTTTTAGGGCACTGTTTGTGCACCACAAAATTGAAAGTCAGAGGCAGAAACTATACACTACATCATTAGTAGCTTCCAATAACATTAATATTACTTATTCTTAGCATTTAGAACCATTCCAGAAATAGGAAATGTCATGCAATTCATTTCAGTTTACAGTGTAACCACCCAAAAAGTATGATTTTCTTGGAATTTTTTACCCACTTATGTTAGGCAATGTGTTTTTCTGATTTTAGAAATTGACTAAGAAATTAATCTAAATAAGAACTGGTCCTTTGGAACAAATTTTTTCTTCTAGCTTCCAGATAAGTCATAATCAAGATTCCACTTTGGTCCTATGAATTAAAAAAAAAAACAAACACAACTTTAAATTTTCTTTCTCTTCTAAATTAACCATTTAATGGTGTAATTCTTCCAATTTAACCTTAACCATTAAAAAGTTACTGTCCAAGTTAGCCATCTAGGTAATGATCTTGGTGCAGCTGCACAATGTCAAGCTACGCATCCAACCAAGTATCACATCTCTAACAATATTAGATTTTATTAGAGTAACTAATTATCAGAATAATTAGCTAAGTGTGTCCACACACACATACACATGTACGCTAATATAAGTACATATATAAGTAACTAACTGATTTTCAGAGTAACTAATAACTACTACTAACAATGATTACTTGTACCAGAAGAAGTCTAAGAACATATGAAATAAAACCTCCCTCAGAATACTTTCCTCATCTGCCAAATTTCCATTGTTAAAGGATTTCTGGAGTCAGATTTTTTGTTTCTTTTTTATTTGTTAAAGATTTGATGGATTTCTCTTCCATTGTAAAATAAGGCAAAGAGTTCTGTAGCTTAACTATGTATTTTGTGGGTTCTTAATTATACTGCTCAATAATTTCATTTAACGCCTTATAAATCTTTTGTTAATAAAATGATTAAAGTCTTTCTTCCCTGTTCAATGTCTCCCTGCTATCTTTTGTCTGCCAAGCTCTAAAGGTCCAATTTACGTATTTTTTTCCTTACATTAAAATGGATATGTTAAATATCTCTCTTAAAATAGGAATAATTCCATTCTGGGGTGATTATCTCTCTCTATTAATAGTAGAGAAAGCATAGACAGCTAGCATAGACAGTTTAAGTTGCAGAGGAATCTGACTGCAAATACAAAGAGTGAAAAGATACTTTATTTTTAAAGAGTACTTAAAAAAAATTAATTTTTATGTCATAGCTGAATCTCACTTCAAATTCACAGTTCAAATTTGAACTGTTGTTCAAATGCAGTATTATATGTTATTGTTACTTCTATTTATTTTTTTTATTTTTAGAAAAGAAAGAAGTAGTCATGCATTTTCCTTTTGTATTGCAAGCCTCAGGAGTTTGGCAGTGTGTGAAAGAGGAAGATAACTGACAGCACTTCAGATTCAGGAACCTAAAATACCACAGAACTGAAAACAGACAACACTGATAAAGACAGAAGAAAACAAATAGCTACAGTGAAGACAAAAGTGCAAGCAGACAATGTCATTTCTGCTCTAATTAGTGTATTATTTCTACGTAATTAAAAAAAAATGTTTCATTTACTTTTAGTACTAAGTGAATATTCTGTGATGAAATTTAAAAGGGCTTGTCTGTTTTCAAGAGTAGGCATGTGTAATAAGTAGGGTTATTATCAAATGAAAGGCTTTCCAGAGTTTCTAAAACCTCTAAATGAGCCTGTTCAGAAATTTGCATGAGCTTGCATCAATGTGTAGTCTCCAAGTAAAATGAAGGGGTTGTGCTACACCTCAAAGCAACATACGTCTTTTTACTTCTTTTTAACTGTGAGGTTTTGAACTGGTAATTATCTGATGAGTAAAAAGCATACTTCTCAAAATTCATGAAGTGAAAGAAAAAAAAAAGGGAAACAGCTCCAGTAACATATGAAGTGATACTGTTGGATATTCTCTGACACCTTATAACTGTGACATGTTAAAAGGGCCTCTTTACAAACAATGAGTAAGGTGACCCATGCTGCTCCTCTATATCTGCTGCATTGGCTATGTCATACAGACACAAAACTGGTGTATGGATTTCTTTCTAAATTACTGTGTTCTTAGTGCTGGGCATATCTACAAATACTTTCAAACTTGTTGCTGTCTAAGGTACCAAGAACAGTTAGAATTTCTTTCACTAAGGCTATTTTGTATCTCAGTGCCAGCCCTATTAATATTATCAGGTATATCACTAGAAGCCTTATAGTGTGTTTCAGCCTTTCAAATGCTGCAGGATTTCCATCTGTCCAATGGACGACTCTATTTACATTCTTGGATAAATGAAGGAGTCTAGCCTATTTGCTTCAACAAAAGCCAGGAATCATTTGCTGTATAATTGTTAGGCTCAACTGAAGTGTAACTAAAGCTTCCCTTCAAAGATCTCTCACCACATGTCCTCTAACTATCATTCCCTGCATTATTTACTATTTTGTAGGTTTAACTGAGGCATTTCTTACACCCAGATGGCTTGTTAGCTGGTATTAAGCACCTTTGTAAGAGACTGAACTTGGGTTTCAGTGCTAAGGTGATATATTAAATAATTCTCTGCTTGCTGGATGTTTCAGCCTATACATACTTCATGTTGCTATTTTAAAGCATCTCTCATCCTAACTAGTGATTTCTAAAACAAGGCGGGAATTCAAGTATGTGAACGGCAACATAAATATGGCATGTCCTGAAACAAAATATACAGAAATTTTCTGAGTGAAATACACACAGATGTATGTGGTTTTGAATGAAATTGCCTTTTCTTTACGTTCCAAGTACAGGAATATTAAATTTGATGTAGCTTGTTTTTTATTATTTTGCTTTATTTCCTTACATTTCTGGCAATACCATAACATAACAGAATGGGACCAGTGCTTGCTATTTATCTGCAAGTATTTTCTCACTAAATAATTATTGTTGGAAACCTATTGCACATTCAGAATAAATAATATGATTCACAAAAGAACAGATCCCTTAACTAAACGTCTATGAAACACTGTCACACTTTGGCATGCATTAAAAGAAAAATATTGTTCATGATTTCTCAACATTCTCTGCTGAAGATAATTTTCCCTTATATTTTCACTTCAGCCATGGTATTAATGAATGACAAGAGAATACTAGGTAAAATATAATAAAGTGATATTGTGACCAGAAAATATATACTTCATTTTTAGATTCTTCATTGCAATTAGAAAAAGGACAGAAGATTCTGGTGTACACTTTGCTTTCTCAAGAAGCAATAACATTTCTCAAGAAGCATTTTTATATTTAGGGAAGTCATTAAATATAGTGTTTTAATGACCACAGATTGAAAAAAGGAAAAAAAATTCCAGCCCTTCATTCTTTTACTGGATCTACCTGCAATGGAGTTAATATTATTCATAGCAGCCCCTATGGCTGTGTTTTAGATTTGTGACCAAAACAGTGTTGATATAGAACACCAAAGTTTTAGCTTTGGTGAACAGTATTTGCACAACATTAAAGCCTCACTCTGTCCCCCACTATGTAAACTGGGGGCAGGCAAGAGGCTGGGGGGGACACAGCTGGGACAGCTGACCCCAACTGACCAAAGGGATATCTCACAGTATAAAACATCATGCCCAGCAATAAAACTGGGATGAGTAAGCAAGTGACTGTGTGGGGACTTACCTGCCAGCTGGGGTCCACCACAATTATCATTTAAGCAAAATAAAAACATTTAACAATACTCACATACATATATAGAAAGATATGAGACTCATTTATGCTAACATTATGTTCTGTCCACATCCTTGATTTGGAGAGTTCATATCTGACCTGCACTGAATTACATTAGTCTCTGGAAAGTTCATGATTTTATATGTAATGGTGTCTAATCTATTATTTTATAGAATTTCCATTTTCCTAGATGTGTCACATTGAAATATGCTCCCTTTCCTGAATTACCTTTTATATAACTGTACTGCCTAGGGGCCCTTGTCACAGCATAGGTCTCCCTTGAGCAGTACAAACACTAAACAAAAAGATGAATTTATCCCAGACATTTCACAAGCTAAGTATAAAAGAAGATGCTACGGATTGATGCAAGAAGTCTTATTTGGAATACAAAGAAGCAGTGAAATTAGTATTAGTCAGGATGTTAGGTATTTGTTTTGGTGAATAAGTTCATTTTTTTAACAGTTAATACAAATGTTAAGAACAAAACCACAAGATAATGATAATGCTTTTCAGACATTTATGGGGGGAAGAACAGGATGGATAAATGAGGTAGCAGAGTTTCATTATTTCAATTATTTGGTACAGGTTATAAAGGTCCTGTTGTATCATACTTATTTATAACTGCAGAAAATTTAAAAAATAAACCAATGAATGTGGCTGACTCACTGATTTGTCACTTTTCAAAACAATAAGTCATTTTATAGGTAGGGAGTAGGCTAAAAAGTCCAATGGCCACACATACAACAACAAAATCTTTAAAAATAAATTTCCTTTTGGACTAATGACGTCCAAAAGAAATGTGATGAAATATTATCTCAAAAAGATGGATAAACTATACATATATAAATATTAATTTTATTAAAATGATGCCTAAAAATATCAGACATGTCAGGCACTATACAAACAACATAATTACATTTGTGTGTATATGTGTACACCAAGAAGGATAGTTTATTTGATTTATACATATAACTCCATAATAGGTCTAACCTTTTATATACACAGGCTTTAAGAAATGGATTGTTTTACCAATATATATCTGGGTTTTTGCACTTTTATGAGCTAAACAGTAAAAATCTCCAATTGCAACTGTCAAAAGGCAAATGCAGAAGAATTAACTAAACCGTGAAATACAGACTATGTTATTGATTAAAGAAGTAACTCTGTCACACTGCTCACAATTGCCAGACACCTCACAATGAAAAAAACCATAAACTCAATATCATGACTGAAAGAAAGCTGGGGAACTTTATTATCTAACTCTTCCACCACGATATGTCACCTCACAGGCATTGCCATCACACTTTCCAAATGTGTTCTGAAGGGGCGAAAAATAACAGACAACAAATATCAGCTTCATCTTAGCTATGTTTTTGACCCTTACATGAACATTTTTCACAGTGTGAAACAGTATGACTTAGTAAAAGATCAATAAAAAAGTCAAATATCACTAGGAATTACATATTTCTTTACTGTTAAAGCTGGTAAGGTTTTATATTTCTACACTGACAAACTGCAAAAGGATTATGAAACTGTATAGAAACTTTTATATAGCTTTTCCTTGGAATCAGAATCACTCCAGTGGATTCAAAAGACTTTGCTAAGATTTTTTTTTTTTTAAAAAATCAAAATAATAATAATAGGAGGAGGAGTTAGCAGTTTAAAGAGAAAATTCAAAAAAGGGAAAGAAATCTAAGTAACTGGCTATGTGCTAGTTATTAAAAAGATAATAATAATAAAACTTTAAAAATATTCTTCCATTTGTGAATTAACCCCTGAGGTCCCTTCCAACCTGTGATTCTGTGATTCTGTGATTCTCTTACATCAAAATTGTACTCTTCTTGTTAGGCGATCTAGTGGTTTTACCTCAAAAGGTAAAAATTAAGCACACTTTTCCTATTAATCTATGTATGCCCTCAAACACATGTACTATGATGGTTGATTTGTTTATTGTACTTGGTCCTTGTTAAAGTATTATGTATTTCCAATTCACTGGAATTACACATGGTTAATATTCAAATCTATAAATTATATAGAGTAATGATTATTTAGCAAGAAATATTTTTGGACTTGAATATAACACCAATGGTAAGTTCAAATGGCAAAAAAAACCCAGCATGCTATCCACTTGTTAATTGCTACCATAGTAAAAAATGCTTTTCTTATAGCATTCCTATATATATACATACATACACACACATACATGCAAAAACTCACACACTGTTGTGTGTGTTTTATGCATTGTACTTACATTTAAATAAAATGCATGGAGTTTTAATACTGTAGGGGTTTTTTTGCAAGCTTTTAGCCTAAAAGGTACTTTGAAAAGTTTCAGAAAACTTCACTGGAATAGTTATGCCCAAATAAACACTTCGGAAACCCCTTCACATACTGAGTGAATTTAATCTTAAAAATCCATTTTAATGTCACATTATGCTCACAATGAATATTAGTTTGGGTGACTCAGAGAAGCATGAGTTTTCAACTCTGTCATTTCAAGTATGGAAGTACATCAAGCAATTAGAAATTATGAAAAGTCAGAAAAAAATACTGTTAATTTGTTCACCCTAAAAAAAAAAAAAAAGAAATAAAAATTATAATTCTACACTTTTTTTTTTTAAACTTAGTTTTTTAGCTCTGGAGGTAAAAACATACAACACAGAAATAGTCTTGATGCTATATTTTTGGGGTGGTGGATCTATCTGGAACAGGTAATGCAATCCAATTCTTTTTATGGTACCATAGTGGCTTGGAAAATGTTGGAAGCTAATATAATGTGTCACATCCTTCTCATCTAGCACTGACAACATAAGCTTGTGGCAGATGGATTACAACGCATGCTCATTATGAATGTTTCTAAGTTCTCAGGTCTTGCATACAGCTGAGACATGAGGTAGAAGTGATCTGTTTCCTATTATTATTAATAAATGAGGCAAATTAGTAGAGGTTATACAAGTCTGGTAATATTACGGAAAGAGTGGATATGCTCCATAAATTTGCATATTTTAAGGGATAGCATATAATATAATATTTTGAAAATTATTAATTAACACTAGCAATGGAAGAATAATGTCATAGGAGAAAAATATTGCAGCTGCTGCCAAACCAACTTGTCATTTTAAAACAATAAAGACAAAATGGGTTTTTTGACAAGTAGGAAAAATGTTTCTGCTATAGTGTGGAACAAATGGTTGGGATAGCAAAAACCATTACAGTGTATACAGTATATAGGCACAATATTCTGGATTTTTTTAGAGCTTTCTGATTATTCAGGTAGAAATTAACTTGTTAGATTGGTGTGTTTTTTGATTAATTGTTGTTGCAGTCTGTGCAGCTGAAAATGAAGTATGGATTTCCTCATTATCTTTTTTTCTTTTTTTTTTTAATTAAGGGCAGATTGTTCAGTGCTTAGAATCAGATTTTCATAACACTACTGAGGATGGATTTTACAAAAAATTCAGTTCCTCCTAGGTGCTCAGAAAGGGACACAGTCTAAAATTCTCAGCATCTAAATGTTTCTACTGTGACATCATCTGGAAGATTTCAAAATAAAAATAAAATAACCTTGCAAACCTCAGCACTGATCCTGTTGAATTACTGGTGCAGTGTACATTTGTTCAACCTGTGAAATAATTCAAAAAACAGATGAGGAAAATGAAGACAATGAAAGTGCTGTTGAAGTACCAGTGAAATATGATTTATATAGTGCAGTAGTTAGTGTTTAGAGAGAGGATAGACATACATCTTGAATTAAGTAGTAAAGCTAAATATCAGAAATAAGGCTGTTCATCCTATGGATAGAAAAGAAAGACCTACATTCCAAGTTACTTTTTAAAGATCACATAACTTTTTAACATTTGCATTGCTTGTGCTTTCCTCTTGAGTATAAGTTTTCATTACCCTCAAATACGTAATTAAATTACCATAACCTTTATTGTTTTGTTGAAATGATACTTACTTATCAGTAGTTTTGATATACTTCATTTTAACTTCCCTGGTGTTTTAATCATTTGATACAGCTTAGCACATATCCAAATTTAGATAACCGTAATTTGAAACTCAGGTTTCTATTCTATTTGCAAAAATAAAACATAATTTCTGCTGCTGATAATCCATTTTTCAAATGCTAAGGTACTAAAGAATCTAGGATTTGTAGCTAGAACATTTAATCTATTGCAAAGACGAGCTCCTGAAGCACAGGGGATACCTCTGTGCAGTCCACGTCTAGGTTTTAGACAGCTTCCAACACTTGAGTATCTCTTAAGGCTTCTTCAGTATCACTGTTTTTCAGAACAGGAAAATCAAGCAATTGTAGTTCTATTAAAAAAAAAATATCCAAAACAATATGATTCAAGAGTGAGAGCAAATCTGTACCACTGAATTCAATCTCTCTCAATTTTTACTGTGCTTGACAATTATATGTTTACAGAAGAGTTTTCCTATTACCCCATGAAGTCCACAGGTCTGTGTTTCAAATGATAGCTGCGATAAGACCATTGGTTGGGGAAGTAGGGAGAACCATAAAGTGGAAGAAGTCTTTGCTCCACACCATCATCTACACATATCCATGTTAGAACTTTCTGTCAATTTATTAATTCAAATTATCATTGATTTCTAATCTGATTCTGTGCTCTTTCTTCATGAGGTTTTCAAGATGCAATTGGACAGGGTGTTAGATAATCTCACCCAGGCTTCCCTTTCCATAAAATTTTGGACTGGTGATCTTTTGAGGTCCCTTCCAACTTGGGCAGTTTTATGATTCTATATACTACTGGTTCACCAATTTTTTGTGCTTTCCACAATGGATGAAGTACACTGAAAATGTCTGAGTATTGTATCATGATACTCCATAGAAAAATACTGATATTGACAGAGAGAGTGGGAAGGATTCATCTCAACCAGTTGTAGACATCTAAAAATCAGATGTTTAAATTTGAAGTACCTATCTTGACAATCAGATAGAAATAGGCACTTCAAAAGTGCAGTCTGTGCCAAAAAGAAAGATGCCTGGTGCAACTATACTTTCAATTTAGACACCTCAGTTAAACCACAGTACACTGCTCTTCATAAACACCTTAGGTTAGCACAATTTTAAATTCATGTTTCTAAATAAAATTGATCACTTTTTCAATATTTCTTTTGGTTTTTTGTTGTGTTGTTTTTTTTTTTTTTCTAGGAAACTGAAGAATTAAAATGATTACTAATAATTTTTTAAAAACTTTTACCCTAGTTGCTTTATGGAAACCTCCCTTCCTCGAACATTTACAGGTATGAACAAAATTTTTACAACTATAGCTATTAGCAAGATCATGTGATTTGGTACCTAGTAATATTTTTGTCTTTATGCCTTCATATTAAAGTTATACAATGTGGATATTGCTATTGCATTAGATATAAAGAATAACCATATATTGCATCGGATAATCTGATTTATGGATTAGGTCTTACATAAAAGTATTAGCTTACACAAATGTCTGTAATTATAACAACAAGTCTATTTCAGGTTTCTGGCAATCAAGCACGCAAACTCAAGCCTTACTTCTGTGCACTAAGATTTCTGTGATGGAGTTGTAGCTCTGTATTACGTGACTGTTTGTCTTTTAAAAATCAACCTAATACTTGTGAAAGCTCTTAGAATCACAATACTGGAAAACTAATCTCCCTACAGATAGAGCAGATCCAGCAGGGGCAGTGATGGAGTACAATCTTCAACATGCGTTCCAAGTCACTTTATATCCTCCTAACAAATTCAAAAGCAACAGTTGTAAGCTTCTGATAATCTTAAATAAATGGCACAGTCCAGAGAAATGTAACTACAAAAGTAATACCATTTTCTCGCATTAATAAGCTCTGATTTTGTGAACTTCACAAAAACATTTAGTAAAGTATAAAACCAATCAAAAAAAATCGATATTCTCATGACTGTCTGTGTAATGTAAAAACAAACAAGCAAACAAAAAAAAACCCCAGATTCTGACGTTGGCTATTAAAATATAATCGCTTCATTTACCATGGAAGTAGTTTCATACCAAAAATGCTACATCTTAATAAAACAAAGTGTTAAAAGTAAATACAAAGAGGCAGAATATAAAAAAGGTTTAGAAGCCTGTAGTATCTTTATCTTTTTAGTGACTTTCTCTTGCACCTGGTACACTAAAAAAGAATAAGAAATGTGAGAAGGTAAATGATGGGCCCTTGTACTTTAACAGCGTGTCACTGGGAAAAAGTACAATACAGAAATTTTCAACATCCAGCATTTTCCTGGTCTTTTCTGACAAATTAAAATGGGACATGATATTTTGTCTGAAGGAGCAATTGGTGTTTAGAGCAAAAGGTAATAAACAGACAAACTCTAAGTACATTGAAACTCATTTTAGGTTTAAAAGGTTCAGATGTCATTTAAATGTCTAGGAGCTCATGATCTTTAAAAACAGAGCAGTCCTTTCTTTGTTGTTAGCATTTCACCATCGTTAGTAGAAATGGATTATATAAGGAACTATGAAACCTTAGGCAGAAACAGCTGAAATAAACATGCAGCCCAGACAAGAAAAGAAAAAAAAGGGGAAAAAAAAAGGGAAAGACAGAATAAAGTTTGCCAAGCTGAGACTGGGGACAGTTTAATTCAAATCAAGGAGACCTTTGAAAGTGAGGAAAAAAAAACATCACATAATAAATTAATAACAAAGCGGCTGCATTTTCAAACCAGCTTAGGAGGACCTGAAAGTCTTTGATGTAATTTCTGAAAGAAATGCTCAGGTTTGCTAACAATGGCAGTCACATCACACAGGAATCACTCTAAACATAAACAGGAGAACATCCATCAAAGAACCTTCAACTTTCTTTATCCCTAAAATGGGTTCTGTAAATATTTCTGCAAATATTTAATCATTTTAGATAGTGAAATCAGTGTCACTAACAGTCTTTTGCATTTAAGAATATCTGCAATTCTTTTCTCAACTGAATGTCTGCTAATTGGTCTTGCTAAAAATAACAAACAATCCTATCACATTATTTCTTTCTATTTTTTTTCATCATTGTCAGAAACACTAGACAGACATACTTAAGTTACACTGCCAGATGCATAGTCTACTGGCTATTTCTTCATCTGCAAACCAAGGAGCAGTAGCTTCTTCTGGAGGAGACAGGCCACATCCATGTTACAAATCATTTGACACTGGATCACAGTCCAAGCCCCATGTGGTGTGCTACAGACCTAAGATGTGATTATAAAGATTTGTATGTTTCTTTCACTTTAAAATTGCTGAAATAATAATACTGAGCAAATCCAAATGTTGTTTTTACAGGAGAAAACTAAGGACATAGCTTATATGACAGAGTGTTGTATAATGGTGTCTGGATTACTAACAGGATTGTGTAGACTGAAAGAATATAAGCACGATACAGTCCCAGTCCACAAGAACCGTATTGAAAGTTGGTTTTTTCCCACTGGAAACCTGTTCTTTAACTTAAAAATGTAGTCTGGGAATAAACTAACACTCATACAGTATGAATGATACGGTGTTCTGATTATGGAGAGCTACGTTCTTTGGCAGTACAACTAGATCTTTTGATATTGAGTGATACTGAGCTATAAATATTTGTTTCATTAGTTTGGAATTAATCCTTTCAATGAATGGTTCCTAAAAAAAAGCAACAGGCAATGTATGTTCCCATCTAACCAACCTCAGATACCATTATATACAGAAATTTGTAAGTTTGTCTACTCTGAATATAGGCCGAAGAAGAACCCATCTTATTTACTTTTCAATTTGTAATAAATTAAGGCTTCCCATAAACCAGTAAAATGTCCTTTTAAGTTTGCAGTGCAAAATAATCTGGCGCTGTTGCTTGGATCTGCTCCAGTTATTTAATTAAATTTTCAGTAAACTGGAAAAAGCTGTGGAAGAAGACCAATTCTAAAGCTATTTGTTACAGCCCTCACTCACATGCTGGGAAACAGGTTGGTGTCTTTGTCCAGCTGGTACTCAGCTGGTCATAAACTGTAGAACAAGTTCAGCAAGAATACATATAGAAAGAGATCTGTCTTAGAAAACAGATGAGTCTGGTTTTGGACAGTGTATTCTCACAGCATGTGTGAAGATGGGTTCAACTTCATACTCTAAAACAGGACAGATACTGAGCTAAACCTGACAGCGCAGTTGCCTACCACTTACCTATAATAAACTAAACAGGTTCCTTAAATGCCTTTTTGCTTCTGTGAAAAAATACATTAGAATTACAGTCAGTGAAAATAGAAGAGATTACCTTTAGCAAAGAGAGGGATTTTACTGTGAAAATACACCTCTTTTCCAGGGTCATTTTTCAGGTGTTTAATAATCCTTCTTCAGAAGTCAGAACAATGTATGTAAAGACTATGTCTCCCTAAGTCAAATCACTTTCCTCGAATAATATTGGGTCCTTTTTTCATTATGGTCTCTGTCACAAAATGTCTAGCAGAGAGTTTCTTGTAAAGGAATATGGTATTATTGAATTGCACAAGGGAAAGCAGGCTATGTCCTCTGTCAACTTTCATTGTCTGCAAAACAAAATTATTTGTATTCCTTTGCATTCTCTAAATTCTACTGTCTTTCAACTTCCCCTTGAGTTTCTTTTCTTTCAAGTTAATTAGATTTCTCTAATTTTCATCTAGG
Organism: Phalacrocorax aristotelis; assembly: GCF_949628215.1. Taxonomy (NCBI): domain Eukaryota; kingdom Metazoa; phylum Chordata; class Aves; order Suliformes; family Phalacrocoracidae; genus Phalacrocorax; species Phalacrocorax aristotelis. The sequence continues at coordinate 52,130,667 of NC_134276.1, forward strand.
CTTGACTTTAATATTAATAAATAAAAATATCAGGTGCAAGTTCTGTTAAAAGAAAGGTGAATATACCTGCAAAAATGGGCATTTAGACATTAAAATTGGATAGGTGATTGACCAGACAAATGAGGAAGTAAATAAGATTGCAAGGACTGGTATAAAAGCTAGGTCTACATGAATTTTGTTGTAGACCAATAAATATGATTTCTGCAATTACTAGTAAAAAGCCGTGAGGTTTGTATCCATCTGGCAGTGCATGCACTCAGGGCTTCCCCAAGTTTCATTGGCCTAATCTGTCTTTAGTATTCAATAGCAGACAAAGGGCGTTGATATTAGCATTTTTAATAATATTGGGATACTATTAATGTGACTTTTCTATATTAATTAGGACTATGAATGATAGTGCTATTGCAACAGGGTTAAAAATAATGGCTACATTTTGATTATGCTGCTTAAGTATTACTTGGGCTGTCAGTAAATTCTTAGCTCCCTATAAATGGCGTGTTCTTTTTCACAGACAAATAGATTATGAGGTAAGTTTGTTACTTTTAAAAAATATTGCTTTTAATGGACCTTCATTCAGGTGGGCATTCAAAGAGAACTTAAGTTCAGCCATGATCTAGTTCTCAGAGGGTTTCTTCTCAATGTAATGCAGCTTCTCATCTAAAATTGACATTGCACCTCATTCAACATCATTCATCAATGTCAGAAGATTTACTGCACCCCTTCTTAAAAAAACAATGTGCCACTAGCCCTCCAACAATCATAAATCTTGAGAACTTCTTAGATTTCAAATATATGATATATTCCATCTAAATTTCTAATGTTTCTGTATTCTGTATCAGAAACACACATTATCAGCTATTTTAGTATGAATGTACGCAATGACCTAGAAGCTAAAGATGTGCTATTATTTCTCTTTTATGGACAGTAAACTAATGTACAGAAATGCTAGGTGGGCTGACAGAATCAAGTGCCTGAAATGAGAGCTGGATCTCTAGTTGAGTCTCTGCATTCCATTGCCCTAGCAGTGGGTCATCAGACAGAAATCAGAAATACATACTTATTAAAAATAAACCATAATGTTATCAGGCATGGTAATACTTTTTCAAATACATGTAGTATTTGGCTATCAGGATAATAGGGAAAAATTTAACATATATTGAAATAGTTAGAAATCTGATTTTTTGACATGGTGCTGAAAGGTTATAGAATGAAATGAAAGGGTATCTTCTGAAACACTTTGAACAGCTAATAAAAGTTGTTTCTTTTGAGCAAGGAACTGTATTTTTTCTTTCAGTTGCAGATTCTCTATATAAGTAATGTATTCAATAACAAAAGATATCTGGTCCAGAAATATAACGTTCATTCATGATTTGAATTCAAGTAATTAAACAGTGTTATTAACTTCTGCCAGATTGTTTGACTTTACCTCATTTTGTATGCGAATGTGTCACTACCCTATGCATTATTACATGAAGATACAGATTAAAAACTTGTAGCAGAGATAAAAAGAATTCCTATAGACTTGCTGTAGTGACATGAATAGCCACAGAAATGGCTATCAAATACTGTTAGACTAAGTTTAGTTTAAGTTTGGTTTTAGACATTAGTATTACCAAAATGCTGATTTCATTTTGTGGGTGTGCATACATTTTTTCTATTTGTTTCAAGTGAATTATTAACCCACTAGAATTTATTTCTGTGGAAATATCAGGGTTTTCTTTTTTTTCATTGAAATGATTGCAAATTTTATCTGAAAAAATATTAACTATTAAATATTCCATATTTGTGGAACTATTTTCTTAAAATTTCATTGATGATGATTAACCAGTTAAGTACTAGATATCTCAATACTTAACTAAATTAATTTTGATCCTGAGTCAGTTTAAAAGAACCTGAAAAAAAAAAAAAAAGACAATCTTGTATGATGTTTAGACTATTGCACGTAAATGTTGTTTTGTTTACAAAGCAATGTTAGAGATGCTTATTTTTTGTATTTATTATAAGGTATGGAATGCCTGGAAATTTCATTATACAAGAAAGTTCATTATACAAGAACATGTACGAATTCACCATTAGATCTGTGAAACCCAATCTTTGCCTCTCAAAATATGTTTCATAGGAATATGCAAAGGATCCTTGCACAGTCTTTATTAAAGAGCAACAAATAGACTGATTTTGTTTCATCATGGTGTCCTCTCTATTCACTGAGACGGTCACTAAGTTTTCCTGTAAGCAAGTAACTATAATATAATGAAAACAATATTTTTTTAAGTAATGGAGTGCAGGAAGTTTTGTTTTGGTTTTTTGTTTGTTTTTTGTTTTATTTGTGTGTTTTGTTTCTTCTTTTTTTTTTTTTCAATAGATATTGAAACTGATATTCAACTGATATTCAACATATTCAACTGATTCTTTACGCAGCAGAAAATAAATATGGGTGCCTCTAGTGAAACTGTGGCTGACAATCCTGGAGAATAGTGGGATAGTACATAGGATTCAAGCCTACTACAGGCACAGGGTAGCTCAGAAGTATAAGCTGCTCATGAAGGACAGGCAAGGAAGAAGTGGAGAGGAATTTGCCACTCAGTTTGGGACCTTTCTCACTGACTCCAGAATGAAAATGAGGATATGTCTGTTGAGAGTATCCTGTCAAGCTGCATTCTGTTTTGCATGGAGGGGGTCTATTAAAGACAGCCTGACCAAGAGGAGATAGCGGATGAGGCCTTATAAGAAACAAGTAAAAGAAGCCTGACAAATTCTTGGCGGGCAACCTAATGTTGGTATCTTAGTTTAAAACTAGCTAGGCAGAGTAAGGTTAACAAAAGGGGGTTCTGTAAGAATAAGAATTACAAAAGCAAGTTGGGGAAAAACATAAAGGTTTTAATGGATAGAGAGACAAATGAGTGACAAACAATACAGAAGAGGTCAAAGTGCTCTATGGGTTTGTTTTGGGGTTTTCTTTTTTTTTTTTTAGATTGATCTTTACAGTCAAATACAGTTTGATACAGTCTTCTCTACATACAGTCTTCTCTGCATCAGAAAAGTTAGGGAAGTAGAGACACTTAACAGTGGGGGAACAAGAAGACAGAGTCTTCATGAAGATTTGTTCAGATCCATAAGGCTGGATGTATTTCATCCATGAGTGCTTAAAAAGCTGGCTGATAGGATTGCAAAATTGCTGTAGGGACGTCCCTGACAAATGGTTTAAAGCAAGTGTTAAATTTATGTTTAAGAAAGGCAGGAAAGAGAACCTGGGGAAATATAAGACAGTCAGATTCACCTAAAAAGTCACAAGGTATGTGCTTTTGGAATCTGTTTCCAAACACATAAAAGAAGGTAAGCAGGATTTACAAAGAGCAAACTGTGCTTGACCAAACCAATAAATGATTGACTACATGGATGTGGGGAGACTGACAGATTCAATCTACATGGTTTCATAAAGCTTCCACAGTATTGTCATTTAAGATGAGAATCACAGAATCATAGAATCATTAAGTTTGGAAAAGACCTCCAGGATCATCAAGTCCAACCGTCAACCAAACAGCACCATGTCTCCTAAACCATGACCTGAAGTGCCATGTCTATACGACTCCAGGGATGGCGTCTCTACCACCTCTCTGGGCAACATGTTCCAATGCCTGACCACTCTTTCAGTAAAGAAATTTCTCATAATATCCAACTTAACCTGGCCTGACTCAGCTTGAAGCCGTTTCCTCTCGTTCTATCACTAGTGACCTGGGAGAAGAGACCAACCCCCACCTCACTACAACCTCCTTTCAGGTAGTTGTACAGAGCAGTAAGGTCTCCCCTCAGCCTTCTCTTCTCCAGGATAAACAACCCCAGTTCCCTCAACCTCTCCTTAGAAGACCTGCTCTCCAGACCCTTCACCAGCTTTGTTGCCCTTCTCTGGAAACACTCCAGTACCTCCATGTCCTTGTAGTGAGAAGCTCAAAATTGAACACAATATTTGAGGTGTGGCCTCACCAGTACTGAGTACAGGGACACAATCACCTCCCTGGTCCTGCTGGCCACACTATTCCTGATACAAGCCAGGATGCTGTTGGCCTTCTTGGTCACCTGGGCACACTGCTGGCTCATGTTCAGCCAGCTGTCAACCAACACCCCCTGGTCCTTCTCCGCCGGGCAGCTTTCCAGACACTCTTCCCCAAGCCTGTAGAGTTGCATGGGGTTGTTGTGACCCAAGTGCAGGACGCGGCACTTGGCCTTGCTAAACTTCATACAATTAGCTATGGCCCATCAATCCAGCCTGTCCAGATCCCTCTGCAGAACCTTCCTATCCTCGAGCAGATCAACACTCCTGCTGAATTTGGTGTTGTCTGCAAACTTACTGAGGGTGCACTCGATCCCCTCATCCAAATCACTGAGAAAGTATGAGCTAGATGAATGGACATTTAAGTAGGCTGATGCACAAAAACCAACCACTTAATGATCATCTGGCTGTAGTAACAGTTCAGAATAAACCTTTAGGGAATTTGAAAATGTATCACCTGAAGTCTGGAATGGGGAAAAGAAGGGTTTACATACTTGCACTAGTTTTGTCTGGGACAGAGTTCTTTTCTTTGCAGTAAATTGTATGGTGCTAAGTTTTGTATTTGTGATGAAAACAGTACTGATAACATACCCATGTTTTAGTTATTGCTGAACAGCCTCAAGGCTGACTTTGATTTTCGCACTGCCCTGCCAGCATGTAGGCTGGGGGTGCACAAGAATTTGGGAGGAGACAAAGACGGGGTGGCTGACCCCAACTGACCAAAGGGATATTGCATACCATATGACAACATGCTCAGCAATAAAAGTTGGCGAAAGGAGGAAGGCAGGGGAAGCGTGTCATCTGTCTTCCCAAATAAGTGTTATACTTGATGGAGCTCTGCTTCCCTGGAGGTGGCTGAACACCTGCCTGCTGATGGGAAGTAGTGGATGAAGTCCTTGTTTTGCTCTGCTTATGTGAGCAGCTTTGCTTTACACATTACATTGTCTTTATTTCAGCTCATGAATGTTCTTGCTCTCACCCTTCAAGTTATCTCCCCCATCCCTCAGTGGGGGATTGGGCAAACAGCCTTGTGGTGCTTAACTGCTTGCTATGGTTAACTCATAGTGGTCTTTTTGGAGAGAAATATGGACTTTGAAGAGTTCAAGAAAATTAAATTATTAAGCAGAGAGACATGGACTGAACCAGGTATCAAAGCTGTCCCATTTTTCTCTGTCAAAAATTTTCCAAATTCTTAAATTGATTCCTGCACAAGTTATTTGTTTGAAACCAATTATTTTTAATGGGTAGTAGGTTATGGCTTAACTTAGTGTGCGCACCTTTTAATTTGATTGATGATTTCTTTATTTAAGGGATTTTCATTTGTTTGTTTGTTGGTGTTTGGTTTTTTCCTCCCCTAGAAATGGTGTAGTACAGGTGGACACGGTATGCAAAGGAACAATAAACTCAAAGAGGAAAAATTTCAGGATTTTCAGGAGACTTATAAATGAAGGAAGACAGTTCTACCTTTCTGACAGGAAAGCTGACTTTACTAACGAAAAATTTACATTAGGCTGCTCTTTCATTCTTTAAATCTGAAATTAAGATACATAATTCTTTTTTTCACTTGAAGAAAAAGACCTACAGATCTCAAAAACAATGGAGTTAACACTTTAATTGTCAGCCTACAAATACTGGTCTCATTACAAAATTAAAAGTGTGAGCAATGACATTGTTTTGGAAGTCTTGAGGAAGATATTGCATTTGAGGAGTTAGTCATCTTGAGCAAGCTGTGTCTGCTTTATTGGGCCTTGTACTTAGGGCTTGAAAAGCCTGCATGGCAGCAAGTGACAACAGTGCAACCCCCCGTATATTACTGCTGGAATATCCTGAATAATTGCTTTTCCTGGGTACAGTTCCTAGATATGTGTAGCTAGATATGCTTAGGGCATTAAGAAAGATATGGGCATTAAGAAAGATATCATATTCCTACCTGTCAAGACAAAAATGTATAATTTTGTTTGTTTTCTGACATGTAAGGAGCTATGGTATAGGGGGGAGGGTGAGCCTCTCCACAGGATGGGATATGCACAGTGTGCCATGGGAAGATTTACCTGGGGTCTGTCTGATGTTGCACAAAAGCAGGGTTCCCACTGCCTGAAGGGAGGTAAGATTTACTTGGTATCTATATTTTTCTTTCTATTTCTGTCATCTTATTAAAATAATTTTACTATGCTATTTGCTCTTGTACCTCTCTTTTTGAGGTCCAGAAAGAACACTGCACCTTCTCTAGTGCATAAGAGCCAAGAACAGACATATACCTATTGAAGCACATTTTGAGGCCCATATTTCTGGAAAAAACAGGCCTACTCCATTATAATTCAGAAAATATTGTCTCAATATAACTAAGTCAAACCACTCTAGTGTTCATATAAATACAAATTGGAAAAATATATTCTTTTCTCTGCCTTTCACACTATTTTTTCTTTTTCAGCCAGCTTTTAAAATAGTAGACATACATAAACTGGAGGTCAGAATGTTTTAATTCCATGGAGAAACAATCTCTGGTCACTTATTACTGCTGGCAGCAGCAGCAGGAAGAACAGCATATCTGACTACTAAGATCACTAGCATTATAGTTTAAACCTTAAAAATAACAAATAATTGAAGTCCTTTATTAGTATGTTTTTATTTAAAACTGTTAGTGGTATTTTTTGACTTTTTTTCCAAAGTTTGTCAATTTTAATGGATTATATTTCCCAGGGAGAAGTTTGAATTATGAAATTATTTGCTCCTAATACAAAAAATATTGTTATGCATTATTATGAATTCCACAGTTTAATACAACCGTCTGTAAAGGGGTTGATCAAGATGAAGATATTAAAAAACATTTACCTACAGCCTGATGCACATGTTTTTTGTTTTTGTTTTTTTTTTAATTTCCACTGGCCAGAAATGAAAGGTTTCTTCTTTATTCCAATGCCATATGTGGCTCTAAAAACTGTATTGGAAATAAATAAAAACAACAAAAAAGTGTTTGTGACATCTGAGGAGAATGTGGCCTAGTGTGTTATAATTTTACCAACCTTAGCAGAAAAGTCATGATCAGCACCATGACAAGGAGTTATCAGACTAATCAAAATAAGGCCCACCTTTTTGTATAGCTTGTTGGCTGACAGATGTCTTGAGATTGACACATTTCATTTTTCCTCAAGGACTGCCACTTTGATTTCTTGCCATTGCAAGATGTAGTCCAGTGTGCATTACGCTATATCAAAGCAAAGCTGTATACATCACCATTATCTTACTTTCAGAAATCATATTATCATATATGTAAATGACATCACTAATGTGTATTGATGGTGAGTTGTAATGAAGTTTGAATTCAGTTTCACTCACTGCAGGAAAAATGCATTATGAATTTTCCAGATTCTCTTTTCTGTAGTTTAATCAGAAGAAGGGGAAAAGACTTTCTGTTTGTTTTCTAAAAGAAAGAATTTTCTCAAGTTGTACATGGCTGCTCTTGTTCTTGAAAAATGTCTTTTGAGTTTTTCCAGACATCATTCATCTTCCAGAACTTTTTTCATTTTGTCTTTGATAGAACTTACAAGATGACACAGTGTTAGTTTCCCCCTCACAAGTTGCCCCTTTCCCTTTGTTAATAAAATTATCTTTATTTTTTCTTGTGCTAAAAAAATCTTTTTAAGTCTCATTAGTAAGATAGTTTTACAACACAATTTTATTCCTGAAAGTACAAAACAAAGCTGCTTAACAGTAGAATAACACAATCATGTTTTTGTCTCAGTTATATCATACCAGGTGAGACACAAAAGATTTTTAATAAATCTGGGAATTGATAATATTTACTGCGCAACCAAATTCTACACCAAAAAATATATAGCCAGAAAAAATAGTTCTCTTTATCATTATATCTCCACAACATCCTAGCTAGACTAATAAATTAATTTAGGAACCCATAGACATAGTACATTATGAAAGTTAAGGGATAGGGCAAAACATTTTTCTCTTGCCCCAATAAAGACTATATTCCATTCCTCAGTTTCTTTAGGGATGCATTCTGCTAAGCCTGCTTTCAGCTCCAGCTATTTGGAGAGCACTTCCCATATGGCATGAAAACTGTGATGGATATTGTCACAGGTCAGGAGATCATCCAGTTTGTGTGGTTGCCTCTTCTACAGCAGCTGGCATTTCCTACAGTTACTAACACCCTTTTTAATACATTCCTTGTCAGTCATTCCACTAAATGTTTACAGTATCTTCAAGCTTGCAATCTGTCATCTGAAACTCTAGCTGTATTAAGAGAAAACAAAACAAAACATCAACCAAAGAAAAAAAACCCAACTAAAAACAGAAGCCAAAGCCCCAAACAACACAACTTTATTCTGCTTAATGTACTTCAGCATTTCAGAATATCCACGTGATCTAGCACCCCTCTAGCCCTTGCCATATAAACCACCTCCTTTGTTAAATCCTTTGTAATGTTCACTGAGTTGTGTCATAATCATCCTTGTTTGTTTTCTTCCTTGCTTCCCCTTTCCTTTTTTCTAGATTAAACTTGCCATACCACTGGAACTCAGTCCAGATTTCAAAATTATAATTAGTACAGTGACTGGAAATCCAAAAATCAGTTCTTGGGACACATTCACTTACTTACTCTCTCCTTCCTCCTAGGTTGATTTCTAGAAATTTTGATTCAGAAGGCTATGGGCCAAATTCCACTTCCTACACCATAATATAAGAAAAGAAAGGTGAATAAAACTAATTTTGCATTGATGCCTAGTTCCTGAAGAAGCTTCCAGGAGGCTCTAATGAGCCAGTAATGTAATAAAATAAAACATTATTAGTCTTTAACATATTTTCAGTCTTCAGTTCCAAAAGTTTATCCATGTGAGTTTGAGGAAATGGGCAACAGGTGGAGCTTAACTCATGAAAAAGTGAATTATTCTTCATAACAGAGTGTCTTTATATAGCAAGATTGTATAAATTGTCATTATACAAAGCCACAGCTCATATGATTCCTTTCTAAAGCTGATCCCATGTAAATGACATTCTGTTCATTGGTAGATCTTCATTGATATGTATTCTTTGTAATAATTACCATTCATTTTTCCCATGAAGAAAAAATATTCTTGTATTAACAGCAGTTAACAATAGACTTGGGATTATTATTTTGATGGAGCATATTCTATCATGTGTACCTTTTTACAGTGTGATGACGACTCAGTGCTCTACTATCATTTTCATACTTAGAATGGTATGATAGCTGATCCCAGAGCTTTCTTTACCTAAGAAAAATTTCTCATTAGTTCTGATAGGGGCTATCATTTTAAGACGTTGCTTAGGAGTTCAAAGTCTTTGAGGAGTTTCCTCTCTTTAGGATAAATCTGGGTATTTTTGCCATCAAATGGAAGTAATACAAATGCTAGTTGATTTACTCCATCACAAACTGATAGACAACAAAATCAAAAAGGTCTAGCTCTGTCCAAATAAATTAGTCAATGGATCTCAGCATCACCTGCCACATTCTGCTACTTTATATCATGAATGACTTCAAGAAATATCAGCTACTCTGATGGACAACTGCCATGTTTGAACTATAGAACTACTACAATTCATCCTGATTTCAGTCTTGAAGGTAGTCACTGTTGCATTCAGACAAAAAAAAAAAAAAGGTTTGCCTCATTTATTCAACAGATATTTATTTTCCAAAAATCTGTGCTTGCAAACAATTTTAACTATTTGTTAATTGAGATATTAGACTTGGAAAATCCTCGAAACATCAGAGACGATTTCTTGTGGGGTTTTTGTTTATTTTGGGGCGTGTGTGCTTTCTTAGTGTTGGTCTAAGCCTACTTTTTAATTTTATTTATTTTCTTTGAGAGGGTGGATGAACCAAAAAAAAAAATTCAGTTATTCACTCTACTTTAGTCACTGCCACGAGGACTTCAAGAAACTCCTATAAGTATATATCTCTAACAACTCATCCAGTGAAAACTCTGTCAAAACTCATACTCAGTGTCCAGGGATACACGAGATTTAACATTCAGGTTGTATATTGACCTTTGTTCCTTCTTTCATTCTAGTATTTATCGGCTTATTAAGAGATTGCGCACTTGGAGAAAAAGCCCTCTAATATTTAGCAGATAATAAATTGAATCTTCCAGGTTTAAAGAGCCATTTGATTATGAAGTTTTAAAAAGAATTCTGAAGTACTTCAGTTCTGGTGTGAAAATAAAGGATGTCTGAGTTGGCAGCTCATTAATTTATTTCCTTGGGGCTCTTCTCTTCCTAACAATACCTTTATTATGAACTTCAATGCTCAAGTTTTTATAACAGTGAATAGATGGTGGATTTTCAGTGGAACGTACCTACTCAAAGTGAGATATTCAGAGCTGCAGATAGGACCATTAGCTGCCTTGCTCAACATCTTTCTCATTCCTCTTAAAAAAAAATTAAGATTCATATAATGTCTTTATCTAGGAGTCATCTCATTTAAATATCTGAGGTTGTATCTTGCTTCGCACAGGCCCCATTTAGAAGTCTAGCTTACTTTCAGACACTTTCAGACTGTGATGCAGCCAGGTGTCTAAATATTTCCATTACTGTCTGCAAAATCATGAATTTTAACTGAGACCAGTCCACTCAAGCCCAGAGAAACGTTAAAGACAAAAATTTTGAGCTAGCAGTGAAGTTTGGTCATGAATACAAAAGTACCTGCTCTACATATCTAGTGAGTCTGCAGACAGCACATACAAGCAGACAGGAGAAAGACGCTGCAAGGAGTTTCTGGCTTGTCCTACCATGTGTTTTTGTCCTCCCATTTGTTTCTCTTTGAAACTTCAGTTTACGTCAGTATAGAGAAGGTGTTAGTATACACAAGTTAGGGCATGAAAAAAGATAGTAATAAGTGTATATAGAACAGAGAAATAGAGTTAAAGGTATTAAAGGCTACGTCGGCCCTGTGATACTCTTTCTTGTATCCTAATGTAACTTGAGTTCACTGTGAACTATGTGACTTACGAAGTGGGATGAAGAGTGAGAGGGATTTGGAGGTATTGGGGTTTTTCACACAGAATCACTGACACAAAAAAAACCCTGTGAAAGTCCTGTGGAATTGTGGCAATAAGATATAAAACCTCTGCTACTGAACAAGGGAGGTGACAAGGCGTTTTATATTTCCTTATCTATTGTACTATTGGCCAAAAGAGAGGACATTCTTTTCACATAGTTAAAAAGTTATTTTCTGCTGTAATTGTAACTTGCTAAGGGCTACACAGATTGAAAAGTTTGATACACAAACCCACGTCTTTATTACAAAACATCATTCTTCATGTGGTCAGGAATAGTTCTGAGGAGGAGTTCTTTTAGAATTCCTAGTTTTTTCTTATACAAATAACAACACCAATCTTTACATTTAAAAAATTAATTTTGAAGATGTCCACATTAGAGTGTAAAACCTATCATTTAGCATTATAATCATTGCTGCTGGTCTAACTTGTTTTCTTTAGAAACAAGGTTGTGATTAGAAGGTACCTCATTCTGGTTTTGTAACTTTACATGTTTTAAAATTTCTTGTCTGAGAGTAAATTTTAGCACTTTAACTTCTTGAAAGAAAAGTCTCTGCAGGTACCCTTTTTGTCATCATTGCTCAGTCTCAAGTCAGTACACTACATTTAAACATAACAGCAAAACCCTACTACAACTTTGATCTTGCTCGTTTGAATGACTGTACTTTCCACAAAAGAAAGAACCAAAAGGCAAGAACTGTGTTTTGGTAAGAAACACACCACTGTTGTGGTTTCCAGTTATTTGCATTTATGTAGTATTCATTTTCTCATCTGTTTTCTGTCGTCTGCAGGTAGAACAAAAACTCAGCTTGCTTACTGCTGCTTACTATATAGACATGCAGACCTTATCCACTACTAAAATATAAATAAATAATGTACCTTTTTTTTTCCAAATATATTTTAGTTTTCAGTACCAAAAGCACAAATAGAGGTATGTTATAAAGAAGAGTGGCTTAATTTCCTCAACCTCTTGAATGACTAAATATTTTGTTACAAGCAGAAGTTAGATTGCACCAGTAGTCATCATAACAAATAATTTTTGAAAATACAGTACAGCAGAGGAATTCTACATTAAGGATATGAGTCAGCTAATTAGCTTTCTTAATGGAATTCACTCAGCTGCAATCCTAACCAGGTTCAATACATAACCTGTTTGTTATTTCAACAACTATACAAAGTGGGTTGCACAATGCGGGTGTGGTGATGAAAATACTTATTTTACTCTTGTCTGAGACTTTCAATACATGGAAAAAGGAGTTTGCCCAGCTATGCATTTTCTAGTACTGGCTGTATCAGTAAGGAGGAGTATCACAGCATAGTGATGCATCACAAGGACATAGAGATCTATGAAAACTAAAATTAATTATGTAGGCATATGAATTTTTTCTTTATGTCCAAAGCAGGAAATAAGGAGTTGTGAAATACAAGAGGAGAGTTGTAAGTGACTCTTGGACTTTACTGTGGCAAAACAGACCAGCCAGAGTCTAGAGAATGCATTATTCACTCTGTTCCTAATTTTACAATTTTGTGCCACCTTTTTCATATTAATGTAGAATTTTGCACTCTGCTGTTACCTTTTGACAAAACCCTAGCCAGCAATTGTAACCTGAGAGTATATCAGATAGAACTACTTCCATTCCATCTCCTAATATTATTGATGTTGTTCATAAACTGGCATTTTCCTTTTTTTTTTTCTCCTTCATGATTAAAGTTTCTGTCATCTTCATTATATTTAATTAACACAAAGCAGTAAAGACATACCCTCCAGTCACAATCTCACACAGTTTTCTAAAGCAAGCAGGTTTAATCACCAGTAATATTTATACTGCTAAATGAAGATATTTGAATTTTATTGCAAAAAGTACAGCCTAGGAAGACTACCATCTGAACTGATAAAATTTTAAGTTATTTGAATTCAGTGAACTTTGATGTTTTGGGTTTTTAATTTAATTATTTGCAATTATTTAATGACAGTGATAGATCTTGGATACACCTATCTAGTGTACTTTTTACATTTCTGATTATTTCAGCCATTATCTGTCAAGAAATGCTAATAAATGAACACTAATAATTTTAAGTACAGGACTAAATTTCATTCAGGCTACCTTTTGATCTGAACTAGATATAATTTGAGTTTGTTTTGCTGCAAAGAATATATGTATACATAATTGTTGTTATTGTTGTTGGTGGTTATAGGTTAAGCCTTCACCTACAAGGTGAGATCAACTTTTGGAATTTTGGAAATGAGTTTATAAACTTTTATCTTCTCTTGCCCTTATTGTTATAATTTGCTGAACCAAACTTTCAACTTCAAACTCTTAACCTCTGTCTACTTCTTATTTCAGGAATTGTTTTTTTTTCTCTACTAAATCTTTCTTTTGCAAAGCTTTTTTTCTTTTTTCTTTTTTTTTTCCCCTCACACGCTTTTTAAACTGGATGAAATTTTCCCTAAAGTAAGGAAAAAACATCCATTGTGTGTTTATTGCATGGGAAACCAATATGCTGGTCATGACCACATAAGAGGTTTATAATCATTGTGTTCTCAGTCTGGTGTATGTTTTAAGTGACATATAAAAATAGATTTATTAACTTGAGTAATTCAACTAGTATAAAAAAAGGCATTATTTTTCTTCTCCAGTTTCTCCCAGAGTATGCAATAGGCATGGAGATAGTATGAGAGTCTCTTAGCCATATGGGAATCCTATGAATATTAATTCAAGATGTGCACCATCTATTAGGAAAATTGTGACAAGAACTGTGACATGAACTGACTGCTGAGCACTCAGCATATATGTGTTTGTTCATACAACTGTAGTACAAGGCTTCAAGAAGAGTGACAATGTCATTTGTAATAACTTGGAATACCGAGATGACCGAAGCTAGAAGAAAAAAGTTTGCTTCAATTTCTCTGAAAAGTTACAAGGTTGAAGGACTTACGGAGAATGATATCACTGAAGTGTTGATTCCAGTCATTCACTTTGGGATGAATGAAGAAAGCATTTTAAAGGTATACACAAGGAAGGGACAGCTGATACTTCCAATTTTCACATTCATAGTAACTTCATGTGAAAAAAAGATCAGTAATAAACGTAATTCCATATGCTGTAGGAGAACATTCTTTGATAATTCAGAGAATCCTGAATTACTTTGGAGACAGTAGCAGATTTTTGAAGGACTTGAGGAAGGGAGATCAACGTATTTTATAATTTAATAATTCAGTTCAGTGAACATTTTATATGCAGTTAAGAGCACTGTGTTTAGCAACCCACCAAAAGGTGGGTTGCAAATGCAGTCATTACCTTATACTCCTGAAAAAAATACATCTGAAAAATGAGATCATAAATATCGTTTCAGTTCTGAAAAAGAGTGCTTGAAGAAGAATTTCCTGAGGTCCAGCATTTTCGGTGGTAGAGTGCCAGCTGCCATAAAGAAGTGTAGCCATAATACCTTTACCATTTGTGTCTAGGACTGAAATTCCACCACCTGAAAAACCCACCCAATACTACTAGATGGTAATGCTGTTGTCTAAGCAGAGGAGGGACAGGTTTCTTGCATTGCCAAAAAAAGATCTTCAGGAAGACACTTTAGGGGAAGATCTGTGAGGGGTAGGCTTGTGCCATGTAAGACAGCATGTCTGATTACAGCTACGCCTTGAGAACTATGACAGAACTCTTTGAAGAAACTGTAGGATGACAGACAGCTTGTCTTCAACCGCAGAATGCTTTCTCATGGTGTTCATTTGTCTGCAGATGCACACTCTTGCCTGGACAGATTCGTCTGATGTGACTGCTTCTCTCACATTCCTCTGGGGATATGTTATATTATGCATGAGCTCCTACTCAATAGTTGCTCTACCCTAACATGACCTCCTCTGTCACAAGGCTTTTGTCAGCTGTGGAGCTATATCTAAAAGATCCTCAAAATTAAAAATAGTTATTTCAGACTGTTGATTATTTTTTCTTTTGAATATCCCTATAACTGCCCGTACAACTAATGGGATAATGCAATGAGTCAAATCTGCATAGATCAGCACTGCTGTCAGAAGAACTGTTTGTCACATATGTTATCTAATGTGTTTAAACACTAACCTTCTTTTGCTCTAAACCTGCTTTGATATATGGCATACATAGGGCACCACTAAAACTTACATGATCCTTCCTACACAAATGGAGAATAAATCATCATTTTCAGCTTCATACGTATTTCAAACATATTTCATCTAGCAGTCTTCTGTGGCATCTCATGGCAAAGAGAACCCAGATATTAGTAACCTAGAAGTGCAAGTCTCTGCTGGAGTTCATATCTGGAGAACTTTGTAAAAATTCAGAATTATTTTACATTTCTTAAAAATACTGTTATAACAAACCAGCATAACTTGAATAAGAAATCAGATGAAAAAGAAATAATTTTGAGGGAAAAAGGGTCCAACAGTATCTCTATAATCTGAATTAGAGCTTGCAAACTTCCCTTCTAATCAATGGTAAGGATGGTGTGATTTATCTTGCCATAAAGTAGATTAATATAATAAATATGAGTGGCTGGAAAGGAGTCTGGTGGAGAAGGACCTCGTGGTGCTGGTTAACAGCTGGCTGAACATAAGCCAGAATTATGCCTAGGTGGCCAAGAAGGCCAACAATATCTTGGCTTGTATCAGGAATAGTGTGGCCAGCAGGAGTAGGGAAGTGATTGTCCCCTTGTACTCAGCACTGGTGAGGCCGCACGTCAAATACTGTGTTCAGTTTTGGGCCACTCAGTACAAGAGGGACACTGAGGTGTTGGAGCGTGTCCAGAGAAGGGCAACAAAGCTGGTGAAAGATCTAGAGTGCAAGTCATATGAGGAGCAGCTGAGGGAACTGGGTTGTTTGGTTTTGAGGAGGCTGAGGAGAGGCCTTATCGCTCTGTACAACTACCTGAAAGGAGTTTGTAATGAGATGGGTGTTGGTCTCTTCTCCCAAGTTACTAGTGATAGGATGAGAGGAAATGGATTCAGGTTGCATCAGGTTTGGTTTAGATTGGATATTAGGAAAAAATTCTTTACTGAAAGAGTGGTCAGGCATTGGAACAGGCTGCCCAGAGAGGTGGTGGGTCACCATCCCTGGAAGTGTTCCAAAAAATGTGTGGACATGGCACTTTGGGACATGGTTTAGGAGGCACAGTGCTGTTGGGTTGATGGTTGGACTTGGTGATCTTAGAGGTCTTTTCCAACCTTAATAAAATTCTATAAAATTGGAGAAAGCACATCCTGATATGGCCAATTTTCTTTATGGCTTTTGAAGGACACCTAAGTTTACCTACTCAGATATAGACTTCTACATTGTAGATACCTGGAATTAGCCGGAAGAGATAGGTCACATATCAAGGGTCTGCTCTTTAATGCCAATAGTAATTGACTCAAATATTTACACAGTTACAAAAAAGCAGTTGTGGAGGTTTAACCTTGGCTAAGGGCTACGCTTCCCACCCAGCCACTCGCTCCCCTTCTTCACCAGAACAGTGGGAGAAAATAGGATGAGAAATCTCATGGGTTGAGATAAAGGCAGCAAGATCTTTTAACAGTTACTGTTGCAGGCAAGAGAGTCTCAACTTGGTGAAATTAGCTTAATTTATTGCCAATTAAGATAGATTTGGGTAGTGAGAAACAAAGACAAATGTTAAAAAAACACCTTTCCACTCCCTCTAGGCTCAACTTTACTCTGTCACTCCCAAATCGTCTCCCCAGCCCAAGCAGCACAAGGAAGGATGGAGAGTGATATGGTCAGTATCTAGCAGTTTCTTTCTGCTGCTCTCCTGCTCTGATGTAAGGTCTCTTCACAGGCCACATTTTCTTCAGGAAATATCCAACTGCTTCTGTGTGGAATCCTCCACAGGCTGCTGTGAATTTTGTCTCCACTGTGGACTTTTCCAAGGGAATGCCTGCTCCACTGTGGTTTCTTTCCATGGGCTGCAGGGGAATCTCTGCTCCAGTGCCTGGAGGACTTCCTCCCCATACCTCCTCTCTGACCTTGGTGTTCACAGGACTGGGTTTTTTACTCTCGTTTTCCCTCCTTCTCTGTCTGTGTGGCATTTTTCTGTCCTGTCTTAAATATGCCTTCCCGAAGGCGCCACCATCACCAGGTAATGCAATAGTGTTTCTAGTACAGCTCATAATAAACTTCACATTAAATGGACATGGAACAGCAATTCTGGTATCTTGTTCCTGGAAGGTCAGATTCATGGGTCTTCCTATAAGTAATACAACAATATTTCAAGTAATACTACACTTTTATAAAAATGTGACCCACAATTTTAGTTGCCTTTTACAAAAGGCAATAAAAATCTAAGACTGTAGAGTGATAAATATCTACTTTTGCCTGTCATGGAAGGGTCACCCTGTAAGATTTGGGACGTTCTTTAAAATACAAATAATTCCAGAAAAGCAGATCTGTTCAAAGAGGCTTATAGAAAGATAATTATATCAGCAGTCTAAGACTTCACATTTAGAGAAGCATTCAGGCATCAAATTGTTCAGTGTTTTTCAAATAAATGACAAGTAACAATGACAATGACATGATGGAGAGTCTTACAGAAATTTCAATATCTATCTCCAGTGATGGCCCAAGGTGTAATGAAGAGATGAGATGCACAGAATAGTGGGGCTGTAGATAAAGCAGGCTACCCAACAGTGAATTCATATTAAAATCACAGGGAATGGCATCCTGCCACTTTTTCAGAGAGATTTAACTAATCTAATTAGAGGACAGAAGTGAGGGGAGAAATTCTGTGACTGGCTGTGAGCACTGAAAACAGAAGGAATACTGTGTAGTAAAATGGATGTAAACGAATACACTCAAGTCAAGACCTAAAATGACAACCAAATTGCACATACTGTTTGCTACTCTATCAGTAGTACTCAGTACTCTGCCAGTACTGAGGTTGGCTTCTTTTTCATATGAACTCACCACAAATCAGTTAATAATCCTGAGATTTTGCAATGAAATTAATGGAAATATTTCTTACACAAAATATACAAAACAAAGATGAGACAGTACAGGCAGATGAGAAAAATAAAAACACTTGATCAGACTGCTTCTAAATCAACTCAGTGATGTTATTTTTATACACTTGCTTTAAAAATTAAATATTTTTTCTCTCACATATGGAACAACAATGTCAGGGCTAACTCTGAATTCCTTGTCCCCTTTGAAACAGAAATAGCTCTATTGAAGATCTTCAGACAATTGCCAGATTAAGGTAGTAGAAAGCACTATCCTAAAGGATCAGAGTAGAGCATATAATGAAGAGAAGGTAGAATAATGTTTTATTGTCTCATGCTTTAGAGACATGCAAGGCTAACTTTTTGCTGGTTTATGGCCACTATTATGTAATGAATTCTCAGTTACATAGTGCATATATGTATCCAGTTACAAAATATTATTAGTATTCTTTTGTTTTTATTCATGCTTTTGTTTGGAGCCTATGCCAAAAATCATGCTGCCTATAAAAAGGACTTTGCCATGACATGCAAGGAAAAAGTAATAAATAAATTTTGCAGATCTCAGTACTTCAGAAACAGTTAGCTTCTATAATCTAATTCTTTCTACTTCTGATATATACAAAGTGGACAGCTGTTGTGGTGGCAGAATTAGGATGGTAACACTTCTGCTTTATCTGGAAAACTTAGTTAATTTATTTCTCTGCAGTTGGTGTACATCTATGCCCATTAAAATCAATGGTAAAAATCTAATTTCTTCAATGATATAAGATCAAGTGAAAGCATTTAAAGACGGAGACATTCCCAACCTCAAAACTAAATATTTTTGTGATGACTGGGTGTTATGGAGGAAGAAAGAATCCAAGCTGAATATCTGTTTTCTATCACTTATCTGAAGAGATAACTTTTGTCAGAAATAATAATAACAGTTCCATATGGATCTTTGCTTTTTAAGTACATATTTAACATTTTCTTAACGTACATTCTAACAATACAATCAATTCTTTTGGTTAATGCTGTGTTACACATACCTTAAGATGTAATCTTTTCTTCATTCTGACCCATCTTAAGAGGTAAAGTAAGAAATTATAACCTTCAGTGTGTGTCAGATGGCACAGAATATCTTTGTAATAATAAGAATAAATGCTCTAAGAAATCTTAGATTTTCACAAAGGTATCAAAGAAAAAATTAATAGGAAAAAATTAAAGAACAGAAGGGTGTCAGAGATGAGAAACAGAGATGGGAGAAGCCTTGACATTGTCCTGAGAAGCAGGATGTCAATTTTGCATCTCTGCTCAAATCTGTAGATTGTAAGAAACAAATTACAGCCTATTACCATATATTACAAAGACAGCTTCAAAAAAATCCCATGGTGACTAGGGTAGGTAGTAAAATTTTGCACAATTCCATCAGCTTTTAGGAAACTTGCATAATCTTTATTGTCCTTGAGATCTTTACTGTTTTCCTAAATGTGGTTGAAATTTAATGGAGAGTTGAAAAATTTGCTTGTGAGGGGAGTGATCACAAAGATGTACAGGCAAATGGATGTCATAAGCTCTGTTTCTGTAGGAAATCAGATTACTAGTAAAGACTCTAACTCCTGCTTTAAACACACTGCATGAAATCGAGACTAGCTGTGATTGCAGCAGCCTATTGCCAAAGAATGAATTTGCCACATCTGCTAGGAAGTGAACAATAAATAAGCAGATCAGGATCAACTCATAGGAAGAAACCTCTTGAAGTCTCTATGGAAACGGTCTGACTGATCTTGATTCCAGACAGTTCACAGTGTCTACTTTAAATCTTCTAGACCTTGGTTCTCACTGGTGGAAGAGATGATGTTCATGGAACTATCTACTTTTATTACCTTCTCACAATGAAAATCATTGTCCATTGTATACTTATAAACATTATATAGGCAAAAATTTAACATACCTTGTACATGGAGGCAATCATTTTTCACTCAGATAAATTTTAAAAACCTAATACGATTATAACAGTTATCATGAGTCCAGTTACAATAATATTAACACTTTCAGTCCAACTTAATACAGAAAATGAATACTCTAGAAAGAAGTATTACTCTAGAAAAAACCAAAACTAATATTTAGCTTTTGGTGCTATACTCACTCTTCTAATGTTCTTTAGGGGTCCTAAGCATGACGACACCAGTGTTCCTCAGTTAAAGAGATGGTGGGTTGCTACAAAATGTTGCTAATATCTCCAATTTTTCACTGCAGGAAGTATGGTATTTGTGGTGGTGGTCCCTCTCTTTGTCGTTGGGTCAGTTTGGGGCTATCTTTCTACTTATTACAGCCATATTCCTTGTTGTTTCCAGCTACACATTGAAAGTCGCCCAACAGCTTCTTCCAATTTCAACAGACACAAAGTAATTGTATTTTTTTATGGAGTAAATGCATATGTTGGACAGACGTACACCACACATGGCATTCAAAGACCTGTTACTACAACAGGTCAGGCAATGATAATATGATCACTAGACAATCCTGAGATTGCTTTTTTAATAAAAATGTTTAAAATAATGTGAAGACTACCTTGCAGATAAGCAGAATGGATTTTTCAAGCACTAAGTTGAGAATGAGTCTGTATTGCACATGTTTGGGGAGCTGAAGTAGCTGAAGAACATATGATATGTTGCAAAGTGTAGAACATACTGGATAAAACTGAAAAGCTGTGAAGAAGTAAAGGGAGGTAAACCATACTGCCTATTGGAAAAAACCTTCATCTCTGCACTCTGTCCAGGCAATGCTTCAAAAAAGGCTAAAATTTTATCAGAAAATTTGCTAAGCAAGACAGATAATTAGAAACTTTGTGCTTATTCTTTTTAACTCACTTCGTTCTGTTTAGCAGGTTCCATATAAACTTTTAAATCTCAGATTTACTTAGGTTAGAACTAAGGATTAAGCTAATACATTTTTTTGAGAAGTGGGATATGCAAAAATCTATTCCCTACCCCTCTGTCACAGATGTGTTTAATGTTTGCATCAGACCTCCTTCTATTTAAAAACAAAACAAAACAAAAGAAATAAAAATAAACAAAAAAAACAAAGAAACCCCTCAAAAAACACCCACAGACTGAAAGTTGTATTCCATTCAGCTACAGATCAAATGATTATTCCTGTTTTATCAAGTCAAAATAGGTGTGAATACTGACAATACAAACCTTTAAAGGCAATTAACAAGTGACATATTGTCTAAACTGTAAAATACCTTTAGGAAATGGAAGACCAGTTTTCCTACTGTGTTTTCTCTCAAACACTGATATTAAGAAGCCATCTTGATTTTCAAAATAGAGGTTCATGCCATTCTTTGAAGAATAACACCTTCCTTAAAAAATGTAAACTTAAATTTATCTGGAGATATTCCTTAAAAAAACCCAACACATAAAACAACAAAGACCCCAAGCACAATTACCTAATCTAAACATTTCATTTGTGCAAAAAGAAAAACAATACGTTGCTTAAAATTATAATCTTTCTTTAAGCAAACTCTTCTCTTATTATTTTGCTGATTTAATGTAAAAATATGCTTTTTTTCATAACTCTTTTTTTCTTTCTTTTATTCCTGACTTTGACATATTTATCTTCATCTTTACCTTTATTTTATCTTGCACTACAGTGATACGTTGAAGTTCTATTTAGTGAACTCATTTGTTCCCTAAATAGGGTGGAGAAACAGAGTGAAATATTTCAATGTAATGATGAACAGTTCATGCTAATCAGATTTAGAAGCCTGTAATACAGAAGTTAATTCACTGAGCTCAGATCAGTACAGTAACATATTATTGCCACATCTTGGTGTATGACTAGGTTTTGGTGTGTTTTACTATTATTTCTTAACAATTAAAAGGTACAAATGTAATGTTAATACCTTGTAATAATGTAAATGCTTAAAATATAAATAAGTGCTTTATGTATGAGAGGTCTTGGTGGGAACTGTGTGCATATATAAATACAAAACACCTACAACTTTTGAGAACTTTTAGTAATTCAGTAGGGTCTTTCTGTGGGGTGGGGTGGGGAGTGAAAGAAATATCAAAAATATGTTAAAGTGTAGTTCCTGGCCAGCCCTTTATTATTTGTTCTACAATGTCATATCAGTGTCATCACAGTTCGGCTGTGCTAACACATTGCTCTTGTCTGGAAATTTCCAAATGAAAAGCAGCTTAAAGATATTTTTAGCTCCTTTAACCTGTATAAACTTGGCTTCCAGTTGACTGAAAACCAACTGTCAGAACTAGACACCTGCAGGAAAATCTAACTGGTAGTGTTGTGCTTGACTTGTTTTGGTGGTTTAATTGTGCTTGTTTTGTCTTGCTCTAAAACAGACTTAATAATCTGCCACAGCTAATTACTAGATGGTTACCATAACTAGGAGCTGGCAAACAGCAGCTTTCTAACCTACACTCCAAACTGGGACAGAGGGCCTATGGATAAGTTTAGTACCTATGAAAACGCTAAAAAGCAATATACATTTTGCAAGTTTATCCTTCATGCCTGAACTTGAGATTATGACTGAAAACTCAGTAGCATACGCATGTAAAAATAGCTTTAAGCTTAATGGTTTGTCCATAAGATCACACAGTGCATGGCCAGGTGTGCAGGTTTTGACTGGGATAGAGCTAATTTTCTTCACTGTAGCTGGTAGAGTGCCAATGGCACATGGATGCTTTAGTTGTTGTTAAGTAGCGGCTCAGTGTCGCTAAGTAGCGCCTCTAGTCGTGAGGGATGTTTCCAGCTCCCCGCGCTCTGCCACAGGCACAGGAAGCCAGGAGGGGCAGGGCCACAGCCAGGGCAGCTGACCCCGACTGGCCAATAGGATATTCCATACCATATAACGTCATGACCTGTATATTAACTGGGGTAGTTGGCTTGGGGAGGGGAGGGAGCTGTTGCAGCTTGGGGACTGGCAGTGTTAGGTCAGTGGGTGGTGAGTGGCTGTGTCATGTCTTGTTTGTTTTAGTTGTTCTTTCCTCCTCTCTCCCTCCCTCCCCCCCCACCCCCCCCCCCGGGTTTTGTCTCTCTCTTGTTATCTTCCTTTTCATTATATTATTATTGCTGTTATTATTATTATTACTGTTTATTTTAATTATTAAACTGTTCTTATCTCAACCCACAAGCTTTCTCACTTTTACCCTTCTGATTCTCTCCCCTGTCCTGCCAGTGTGGGAATGAATGAGCAGCTGTGTGGGGCTGAGTTGCCAGCTGGTGCTAAACCACAACACCAAGTAAGCATACTGAGGAGCCAACTATTTATACATGACCAGCCCTTCTTACCACCTTCTCTCTCTCTTTTCCCATACTCATTCCTCCTGAAATCATCTATGTCCTTCTCTTACCTGCCTTTTGTTACTCCCCTAAACATCCCATAGTAAGTCTTATGAAATCCCGAAATACTCTTCCCCTACACCCCATGTGTCCCATAACCCTAGGCAGTAAATGCTTTCAGTCCCAAAGGTGCTCTGAAGAGCTGCTTATCTTCCTGATGGGTTTCAAGCTTAGCCATCAGGGCAGAGGGTCTCCTGGGAGAGCCCTGGGAAGGGCCTGAACATGGTGTCCCTTCCTCTGAGTCCTTAATTTGGGTTCCTGCCCGCCTTGTGTGCCTGTGCTCCTTTGGGCTTGTGGGGATAGGCCTTTGGCAGGCTTATGGTTCCTCTGATGGGCTTGGAAGTAGCCCAGCAGGGTATTATTTGGGTTACCCACCTGTCGTTGTCTCTCTCTGCTACTTTGTGATGTGAAGAAAGGCTTTTTCTCACATAACCTAACACTTTTCAGATAGAAGAAATTATCAGTTTTGTGTAAAGGAAGTGATATTTGTGCTCTCTGTTTAATGCCTTGTTGAATAAGATGACACGTGTTAATCAACTCTGTCACACTTTTTACACTGTTACAGCCTGAATTTTTATTATAGAGACAGATTTTTCATCAATGACAACTTAAAATAGATACATTTATGTCAAGAAGTGAGAAGAGCATCCTTATAGCAGCGTCAGAAATGAGTTTCTTAGAAATTATTAAAAAATATTTGTGTTTTTAGATCAGTTAAAGTATTGTTTTAGTGAATAAATAATGTATTTTATGATAAACTCTCTTCTTGGATAAGACAATTCTTTTTCAGAAATAATTCTATCCTCTTTTGTTTGTTTGTTTTATTTTAAGTTCCTTTTTAATATATTTAAAACAGGCAGCTTATATCAAAAAATTTTAAGTTGTCTGTCAGACATATTTCTAGTAACTCAGAGCTCTTCACCCTACTGTCCATCAGACACTGGGAGAGTAGTGACCTTTCTTGTGAAATTTCCTGTTTCAGATAGCAAAAGCAGTACCAGTGATGGTGTCACGAACCTTTTCCTTTTAATTATCATAACTTGAAATCCACATACCTTTTTGAATGTTACAATTAATAACTAAGCCTCTTACTAAGATTTCCCTCTAGATATTTTTTTAAATCCTTGCATTATTGGGATGTGATTAATCAATCTTGCTTTTCATTTCTAATCTTGAACAAGTTTATGTGCCAAGGTTTTTAGGATTAAGGAATACACCTACTCCAACATCTCTGCAAGCCAGTTAAACTGCTGTAGTGCTGTAACTGCACAGGTCAGTGAAATTAATAATATCAGTGACACCTATATTAGTTTACAAATGTTTATTCTTAATTTCCTCTGAGCAGTATACTGTCAGGGTTTTTTATCCACCTGAGACCAAATTCAAGAGTTGAGGATTTCAAGCTTTCCAAAACAATGTACTACTTATTGGCACATTGTAAATTTTCTAAAACATTGTGTATCACCCATTCTGGACATATTTTGAATGTGAGCACACATTCTTACACTCATTTGTGTTTGGCTTTTATATAGCCTGCTACTCTCACTATAAAAGAAGACACTGCCTTAGAATCAGAAAGCCCATACTGTTACTTTTGTTAAATGATGATGTCTCTACTACAGGGATTCTAGATATTTTACCACTTGATGAGAAAACAGATGTGTTGGTCATCAAATGTTGTTTGTCTCTCGAGTGTAATATTGTGTGGCAGCATCTAATTTCAAAAGGCAATTTCTTCTGAAGTTCATGTTTATTTTCTCAGGAAAACACTGTTACTAAACAGATTCGTATTGGGAGGACTAAATCTAAGGCTCCTGACACACTATTTGCTGGTGTGCAATTATATTTTAGAAAATAACATATAAAGAAACTGTAACATCTGTAAACATTTGCAAACATTTGCACTTCAATTTTATTGCTTCTTTTAGAGGATAGAATGAAATATTTCTGAAATGACATCTGTTTTACATATTTCTTGCCTTTCCGTTATTCCCATCCTTACTGGTCTAATATCCTTATGGATAATAATGCAAATACACATGACCATCACATTATATACCACTTTTTCCATACAAATAAGGAACACAGTGTATGCAAAGGTACCACAAACAAAACTTTATGCTCAAGCATACAGACTGCTCTGCTTAAGTAAAAATCAGATATAGCATACATAATTTAGTTCAAAACATATATTGTATAGCTCAGAATGAATGGTTTAGAATCTTACAGGTCTAACATACAAAGATAAATGTAATTTCACTGTCTGCTGACAAAGATATAAATTGCCATGTTTTTAAAATGTTCCTCTATGTGACCATGCTTGCCATCTATGTGAATGACCAAGGACCAATACAGGAACCATAATCTTTTGTACAACAGTTAAGAGAAACTTCTAGCTTTATAGTCTATTAACGACCTCCTTATGAGTCACTAGAAAATTCTATTAAGTGTTAACAGTTATAATTTCCAAATAATGTCTAATCTTGTAGTAAAAGTATGCAGCAAATTATTCCAGAGAAATGTGTAATTTTATTCTGTATGCCATGGTCTTAAAGTTTATAGTGAGGCAGGGTTAACCATAATTCTCATATGATTCCTTCACTTTAGAAAGTACAGGATTTTAAATACTTATTCTGATTAGGATCTGACTGCTAATGTGTGTTTACATGTTCATGACACAGTATCATAGGATTTGGGCATATTTGTACCTTCTGGGCAAAAGGAGAAATTATGTGACAATATGTTCAGTATTTTTATCGATGAACTAGGTGCAGGGGGTCAATGCACCATTAACAAGTTTCATGGTGATACTAAACTGCAAGGTGCTGTTGAGTCTCTCGGGATAAGAGGTCTTACAGAGGTATCTAGGTAGACTGGAGCATTGGGCAATGACTAATAGGATGAAATTTAACAAGTGATCTGGGGGCGCTGGTTGCCAGCAGGCTCAATATAAGTCAGCAGTGTGCCCTGGCAGCCAAGAGGGCAAACCACATTGTGGGGTGCATCAAACACAACACAACCAGCTGTTCAAAAGCGGTGATTATCCCACTGTATTTAGTGGGTCCAGAGGAGGGCCACTAAAATGATCAGAGGGCTCAAACACTTCTATGAAGAAAGGCTGAGAGGGTTTGGGTTGTTCAGCCCAGAGAAGAGAAGGCTCTAAAGATACCTGATTGCTGCCTTTCAAAGGAGGCTTACAAGAAAGACAGAGAGAGACTTTCTATGAAGGCCTGTACTGTTGATAGAAGGGGCAACAGTTTTAAACTTTAATACACTAGGTCTAGATTGGACATAACAAAGAAATTCTTCATGAGGAAGCCGGTGAGATGCTGGAACAGGTTGTCCAGGGAAATTGCAGATCCTCTACCACTGGAAGTGTTCAAGGTCAGACTGGACAGTGCTTTGAGCAACCTAATTTAATGAAAACCATCAGGGCAGCATGGCTGGACTAGATATCTTTAATGGTCCCTTCCTAGCCAAACCTTTCTATGATATCCTTAATACTAATTTGAAAAATGTTACTTAGCATCTGTCTAGAGCCTTCAGCTCAGTTTCACTTATACCTCACAGAAAAAAAAAAAAAGAAAAGAAAAAATATTCAGGAACCTAGACAGATATTATGAGGGGAATTTTACCATAAGAACTGATAATTATGTTCTGCCTTTAAATCATTTAAATCATTAGTTAATATGAATGGAAAGCAGTTAAATGGAAGAAGAAATGATACATATGTATATGTATGTATAATTCTTATAAATTGGTCTCAGATAGGGACCACAGTTCATATAAATAATTTGTAGTATTGTAACACAGAAAAGGACAGGGAAAATTCTAATACTTTCAGCATTCTAAGAGTTAAAATGAGTTAAAGATTAAACCTGAATTCTTCTAGCTGTGAAAAGACAGATGTTAACCTCTCCTGAGTCCTCTTCCAGCCACCTGCCAGTGTCAGTACAAAAACTAACACAAAATGTAACACACTTTCATATCCATAGAAAGCCTTTATAAAGATTAAAGCTTTGCATTATCTGTTCTTCATGACAAAAAAAAATCTTTTTCCCTTAGTGAGATCTCCTTTTATAAAAGATTTCTATTGTGTCAGATTTCTCTTTTAATAGCAGTGATTCAGCTTATCATTTCTTTCAACACTTCCCCCCCAAATAAGAAGCAAAACTTGTTAAAATTAAATGGAGGTGGCTACAAGCTGACATCTGTGTAATGTGAAGAACAAGGACAAACTTTCCATGGCTCTCTTTTAAGAACAGAGGGCCTTTTTTTCCTGGAATTCTGAAAGCATTTTAAAGGATTACACATGTAGCCTTTCTTTATAGATGAAAGATGAAAGTGCTACAGCAAAAAGAATCAATGTCCTGTAAAATAGTAAATAAATAAATAAGTTCTTATTTGGGAAAAGATTCATGACAAAAACTAGAGCTATATATATTCCCTCTAAGATGCAATCTTCTATAACATACTTCATATTTGTATTTGTATACATGTATCACTTACTTTTAAGTAGACATTTTGTTAGAAATCAAATAACTTTATGCATAGGTGCTGAGAACACAACTGTTACCTAAAACCAGAAACTATTCTTATCTTTGTCATCTGAATAGAAAACTGACATACTTTGAAGGTTGGATGCAGGCTGACAAGTATAACATTCTATATGAGTAACCCATGAGTATGTGCAAATCTCATTTTTCAGAACAGGCACTATGTAAGTTGCAACAGGTGAAATTATGATTACAAAAATCTTTTTCAGTAACACCACATTACAGTAATTTAAAAGACAAAAGCTTTTTTTGACCGTAGGATATGAGAAAATACTATTTTATATAAGCTGTATTCTGATGAATTTTTACTTTTAAATTTGAAACAAAGATAATTTAATCTAATGCCAGAACTAAATACATGCAGTCACATTTGCTATGAGATAGAATATAGAAAATATAATGTTTCAAATCTGTATTAATCTTAAGTGTATTAACATTTTCTTTAGTGAAAACTGTATACCAGCATTGTTTTTTTCTATATCATCTTTCATCCAGAAGCTAATCTTTAAAAGTATGAAAATGAATCCTGGGATGACTCCAAACACATTAAAGGTGAAACACAGCTGCTTTTTGATGGTATGCAATATCATCACATCATCATTTCTAACAGTTATGACAGAAGAAGTTTGACTATTAGTCAAACAGCATTTTGGAAATAATTTTTGTTTCCATTAAACAAGAAATTATTGAGAAAAAAATTACCTTTCTATAGAAATTCTTTTCTTTTTAATTAAAATAAAGGCTGAAAATTAATCATTAGCTTTTCTCATTAGGCCATACTAGCATGTGTTCCTTAATTCTTCTGTAGGACAGATTCCCTAGAAAGGTAATTTTCTCAATAGATACCATTTCCATGTGACAGCCATGGTGAATTTCTTCCATTCTCCTTAAGAAGACTCACTGAAATATTTCATGAGCATAGGCTGTAGTTGTGTAAAAGAGGAAAAAAGTTTTGATGACAAAATCACTGCTGCTTCATGGTAAAAGTTCAAAACTAAGTGTAAGGAACCTTCCTCTCCCTCAAAACTGCAAGTATTTTTACGGACATTTAAATATATTTCTTAATTTTCATTATTTTTATTTTTAAAAAAGTGGTATTTGGACAAATATCTTGCCTTTGAGAACTTATAGACTGATTTTGTCATGCAATTAAAATCTTGTCTTTGTATGTATTAATTACAGTTATTTTAACAGGAGGTCAAAATATTATTAATTTTCTTTGGCTATTAGAATGAAATTATTTTGAACTCACATCTGACACCTCAGAGCTTGACACTAAATCTAGTCAAGTCATCTCTGGCTTTAATTACATTAATATAAGAAGACAGAGTTCAATCATTCTGGTAATATTAGACACCTTTTTTTTCAGGACTAGAAAGTTACCATCCAAATGTGTCTTTCTCTTCTCATTGTCTGCAAAGGAAGCCTCTGGGAATTAATTTAGAATCAGATAATCAGCTTTCAGTTTTCTAAAATTAGGGTAAATTAAACCTACCTTAAGCACCCTTCTGAGATCACCCTACTAAACACTAAATAGACTTAGTCCTGCCTGCCTTAGAAAGTCAAATGGTATCATACTATAAGGAGTTTAGATTCTTACACAGTACATCAAATGCAATTTCTGGATCTTACTACATGTCTGTATTTGCTTTAGATACACTATTATTTTTCATTAAAGTTTCTACTTTGTATGTTTCATTAGAAAAAATAATTGAACAGCCAGTGAACAGTGGTAAATTCTGTTTTTAAAAAATGTTATCTACAGTACTAAGGAAAAAAAATTAGATTCACTTAAACAAAAGGAATTATTTTGATTATTTGACATTGTTTTAGACTATGTCTGATTAGACATGCATTTTGTAGCACTTTCAAATACAAGTCTTGTTCAATTAAGAACAAGGAATATGTGAGATGTTTCTTTTAACAATGCTTCTAGATAAGTATCTCTTAAGACAGAATTTTTTAAAATAAGACTTTATATTGTAATAGTAACCTCAAATCAGCATGTTATATATATAAAAAAAATGAAAGTTGTATATATTACAAGGTATCTGGGTGAATTGCTATATAACAATGCTATTTGTTAGTATATTTACCCTTATCAATCCAGCATGTGGGTATCATGCCAGTTGTCTTTATGTACTGCAAGGCCCTCATTCTACAAATTGGAAAGCACTCTAAAAAAGCACTTATGCACGTCCATAATCTCAGTATCCTCAGTCAGTCATTACCAGATACAGTGGACATCACATAAATCAAATGTAAAAACTAAAACATATCTAACAGCTTGAATATATACCTCTCAAGGATAGGTACCATAATCAGTTTAGAATTACTTATTGTTTAAGTCAGTTGAATTAAGAAGCCACTCTTCCTTATACTCATTATTGGAGGAAATAAACTAGATACCTGTTTTGATGTGATTGTAGCAGAATACAAACAGAAACAGAAGCCTGTTCTAGACTTCTGAGACAAGAGGTAGTCACTCTAATATTTTACACTCAAGCTCAAATCTAACTTCTTTCAATAATAATGAAAATGTTATTCAAACCAGACAATAGTAACAGCAAAGACAGAAAATATCCTACCTATAACTTCATAGATTATATAGGTGAAATCCCCTGAGGGAAAAGGATTTCAACAAATGGATTATGGCTCCAGCCATTAAGGTAGAAAATATTGTATAAGGAGGCCAAATGTATTGCAACTTCTGAGAGATTTTTGTGTGTGCATATGCTAAAGGTCCTTAAAGTCAGGAGATGGATCATGAATCCTAAATGGATTTTCCAGGCCAGAATGAAGTGCCTCTCTTTAAGAAATGAAGCGTAAGACCTGCAGCTCTCCCCAGCATTTTCTGGTGGCAAATTTACTCTGCTTAGTTCAGCAGCCTGGCTTCATGGATTACTTTAGGTCTGTAACTTTCTTCAAGCACTATGAAAGGTGTTGGGGCACTGAAAACAGAGTGTGTTCTACTATGTGGCAAAATATATGAAAGAACAAGAAATTGCCATGTCAGGCATTTCAAGACTTATGTCCAGTCTTAAATATTTTATTAACTACTGGAAAATGAATGACGGTCTGGAGTCTTGGTCCAAGGGTTTCTTACCAATTCTGTGTAACCTACTTGCTACCAAATTAGAAAAAGTCCTTCTCTGCCTCACTGCTCTGCTTTCCAGTATTTAAAGTATATATCTAGATATTGAATCAAAGATACTTGCTTTTCTTAGAAAGAAACCAAGAACTTAGAAAGCTACTATTCTTTCAAAAATTCTTAATCGAAAATTCTTAATCAACAGTTAAAAAATAATAAAGTGATTTAATGGTTTCAGTAGCACTAGTATAGCATTTTTTCCTGTAGTATTGGTGAATTATCACTGAATAGAATAAAAGTGGATTCAGCTTCTGAATCTAGTAAAACTGGCATTACCTGTGTTTTAAAGATAAAATACCTGCCTTTGGAGCAGGTGCTCCAGAAAGGCAGTTTGTATTCTGATGTATATCCCTCTAAGACCATCACATGATTTTATTTTTGTCTATTTTTAAATCGAAAGTACTGTATCAACACTACTGGAAAACAAAGTTCTTCACACAGCCATCAAACATGCAAAAGTCATGTGGCTATTTCAGAGGTTTACCCTCAAGTGCTTCAGATAGCACTTTTGTAACACATAGTTATGTCTTTGGTTTTTTGGTTTTAAGTTGTGGTCTGTGTGGTGAGTTGACCTTGGCATGCTGCCAGACCTCCACCGAGCCACTCTCTCACTCTCCTCCTCAACAGGATAGGGGGAGAAAAGAACATAAAATAGCTCATGGGTCAAGATAAAGATAGGAGCATGAGCGGTGCAGGGGGATGGGGAATGGGGGTTACAGTCGGTCCATAACAGTTCCTCTTTGCTGCTCCTTCCTCCTCCTGAAGTTGGGAAGTTCAGTGACTGCACCAAAGCTGTAAAAAATTATTTTTCATTAAATAATGTTAATATCATGGCCTTGGCCCAAAATGTGTTTTTTGATGTCTCCAAGTAGTTATGTTAGATCTATGTCATTTTATGAGAATTTTAATATCCATCATGAAAAAAGGTGTTACCAGCTTGGGTCTTCAGTCACTGTTTTCAGTGTCTTTGTGGGTACACAATAATGATTGCCAATTTTCCATCATATCACAACAATCAGCTTAAAAAGAATTTATGAAACTGGCTATGAAAAAAACAAGCCGGTAAAGTGTCAGTGAGGTTTGGATGTATGCGGTAATTGGTACAGAATTTGGGACTTATTTTAAAATAGCTTTTGCTGGGTATCTGACATGTTTATATGAGTTTAATTTAATCATCTATATTAAAGACTTCTCATTAAACCTTCTGTAACAAAAGATTCCAACTCTTCAGTTGACTGTAATAAATAAGAGTCCTCTGAGGAAAATACACTCAACTTGAAAACACAGAGCAGATATATTGCAAGATCAGACTGTAGTTTGCTGTACTTTTCAGTCTTTAACCACTCAGGGCAAGACTGTCAACATTAAACAATTCTAGGGTAAAGGAATAGATCTGGTTAACTTTAATGTGTTCACAGTCTGATTTATTTTGCTGAATAGATCAGAGACAAATCAAGTCACTTTTAGTATAGAAGAGACCAAGAAGGGTTTGCATGTAACTTTAAGCAGGTGCACTTAGTTTTAAACATTCTCATGATTATGTGTGACATACTCCTTTTGCTAAATTCTTCACATTTTCTATTGCATTTCCACATGAAAGTATTGCTTATTTTTAATTCTTTTGTCAAGATTTTTACTATTCATATTAAGGACACCTATTTATGTACAGAACAAATTTTTTTGTGCATGTTGACAATAATTGCATAATTTATTTTTTGCATAATTTATTTTTTTACCTTTATTTTTTTGATTTGTTGTTGTTACCATCAGTAAGTCTTGGCACATACAGTATTGTCTGTTCAAGGGAATAGTTGCCTTTTGAAACAGACACAGCTATTGCTGACACTGGTCAGATCAAGCACAAATCGTAACAGCTCGGCCAAAGCCAAACGCAGTCCATTTTTTAGACATATCTTGACTTCAGCAGGCTTTGGAACAGGTTCAAATGCCCATGTTTTCCCATCTCCATTTTCTTCAGGCAAGCAAATCCTTGCCTGCAGAAAACCCATCTGGTTCTGTGGTGTAGGAGCCGGCTGTGGGAGGTCAGAATGTGAGGAACCCAGGTGGGTGCAGAAATGTCTTCTGAGCCACAGGAAGCCCGGAAGCAGAACTGCACAGTTCTACCAGTCTATCATGCAAAGAAGTTAAAGCAGCTCAAGGCAGTAGCTGAACAGTGGTTAGAAAGAAGTACAATTGCATCTTCCTTGATTCTTATGGATTAGAAAAATATATTCATTTTAAATGTGTGCAAAAGAATGCTGAATGCTATTTTAAAGTATATGTCAAAACTATATTTTACAGTACATATAAAGTGCTATTTTTTAAAAAATGTGGACCCCTCTAACACTGACAAACCTTATAATTTTGTACCATTATTAGAGAGTATTTCAGAGGCTGATGTATGAATGTAACATGAGGCTGACTGCAAAAATTTTTATTGTGCTGTAGTCACTAAATGCACTACTAAATTTCAAAATGAAATCACTCAGAACTTTCTGTTTCAGAGTCATGTTAACAACTCAAATCAAGTTCAGACAAAGATCTGTAAAGCCTTGAAGACAACTTTAGCACTGTTTTAGGGAAAGCTTTGTGTTTTATACGTGTGTTTTGAAATCACACATATAGCACAGAGAGAATAAAGAATATACCAAAGCACTTAAAAGACACATACAAAATTAATTACTACACAGTAAGCTAAAAGACTTAAACAAAAGGGTCAGTTATTTAATGCAGAAAAACCTTCCAGATAGTCGCCCAGTGAGGCAGAATTGTGCTATTTATGAAAAAGATTAATATTACTCATATTATGCTAACACCTAGGTCCACAGCAGATCTGTGATCATCTGCCCCTTTAATAATTTTTATACAAATTTATACTAACCAAAAGGGATAAAATATCATTATCAGGAAAAGGAGTGGGAAAGAGGAAGTAGAAGGGGAAGGAAATGAAACTTAAGGGTCTAATAATATCACCGTTTAACAAATAGGAGTTCGAAGTGTAATAATATTAAGTAATTTGCTCAAAGTCATACATATGTGGGAAAGTAATTTAAAACTTCTAAGTGCTAGCTCCATGAATTATCTAGAACTGATATTCATATGTATTGGAAGACTTCCTATTAAACTGTCACCCTTGAATTTCTCTTTTGCTATATGCTGACTTTCAGGATACTGTTTTCTTATTTCTTATTTCTGTTTTACAGATTGAGAGGAACAAACAGGAAGAGATCTCTGACTCTGACTTCTCTGACCTTAAAAAAACACAAATTCTCTTTACATTTGAGGTTAGGTCTCCCTTACTCTGGAAATAGAAGAAAAGCTAGAGGATAAAAAAGATTTAAACAAAAAATAGGCACCTAAATTTAAAATTGTATTACCTACTTATCTGTTACTGAAGTGAAAGGAGATTATACTAAATCAGGCCCTACAGTTACTATTACCATTTTTTCCAAGTTAGAAATCCTGAACAATTAAGCATCTGCCCAATTGCTCCTAAAAAACCCAACCTGAGAAAAAATATAACACACAAAATGTAGTTGAGGCAGCTGTATATTTCTAAAATGCTTTTGATGAAAGATTGTGAAGTACCTTTAAACAAGCCTGACAGATTAAAGTATCTACACATACAATGAAAACCTGAGCTTCAGTTTCCCTCCATGCATGAAGGATTGCAAATGTACATTTCTCATCCTCATGATAGTCACTTAAGCACTAAACTGGAGGTTGTCAGCTGGGTAGAAGAAAAAGTAGCAACATTTTCCTTCTCTCTAAAGAACCTGTTTATTAGCAGGATATGTCAAGATTTACTGGGCCAGTAAAAAGAAAGGAAATATGTGTCATTTTATCTTAGAGTTATGACATTTAAACAGAGATTAAAAGCCTTGATTTCCCACCCTGTTCTAGAAATTTATTATATTATTTTTATTTTCTAATGATTTTTAATATAAGCAACTGTCAACAAGACTGTGAGCAAAGAAATAAAACCAAACCATCTCCTTCAGTCCCCTTTCCCAAAACACCCTGCTGGCTTTTGAATGTTCTATTCTAAATCAGGTAATTTAAAATCATTTACTGTTTAATAGCCCATCTTAAGCAGGAGGAGAGTAAAGTGTGCTAGAATTATAAAAACCTTCTAAATTTGGAGCTATGGCACTTCTACAAAGATAACAAATATGTGTGTGAATTCCCATAGCAAATAAGATAAATTCAGCACTGATTTTCTATGACACAGATGAAACCAGAACTAACAAGTTGTTTTCCAAAAGTACCAGTGTTTTTCGAAAGAGTGGTTTAATTCATCTATTTTTACTCTAGAATTAGCAGTCTCCAATGTGGCATCAGATATGAGGCATTCTGCTGCTCAGCACTTGACTACTGGCTACATCGATGAACTGGTAACTCCGGACATTGTTTTCAGGCCTCTTCCTCTCTATGTGCACTGTGCAGAGAGCCTTAGCTTCCAACAGAGGATACCACCGACCACAGAGGAACTGATATTCTTTTTAAAATCTAACTCATAGTTTTACATGTACTGTACAAATTGATATAACTGTCACAGCATACACTAGAGAGAGTTGGATACAATTAAGTGGTGGTTCAAAAATGTAAGGCTCATTTTACTACATATAAGCCTTCAGAAGCCAGGCATAATCACAGAATCACAGAATGGTAGGGGTTGGAAGGGACCTCTGGAGATCATCTCATCCAAAACCCCTGCTTGAGCAGGTACACCCAGAGCAGGGGGCACAACAACGCATCCAGGTAGGTTTTGACTATATCCAGGGAAGGAGACTCCACAGCCTCCCTGGGCAGCCTGTCCCACTGCTCTGGCACCCTCACAGTAAAAAATATTTTTCTCATATTGAGGTGGAACCTCCTGTGTTCCAGTTTATGCCCATTGCCCCTTGTCCTGTTGTTGGGCACCACCGAAAAGAGTCTGTCCCCATCATCCTGACACCCACCCTTTAGATATTTATAAGCATTGAGAAGATCCCCCCTCAGTCTTTTCTTCTCCGGGCTGAACAAACCCAAGTCTCTCAGCCTTTCCTCAGAAGAGAGAAGCTCCAGTCCCCTGATCGTCTTGGTAGCTCTCTTCTGGACCCTCTCCGGTATTTCCCTGTCCTTCTTGAACTGATGAGCCCAGAACTGGACACAGTATTCCAAATGTGGCCTCACTAGGGCAGAATAGAGGGGGAGGATAACCTCTCTCGATCTGCTGGCCACATTCTTTTTAATGCAGCCCAGGACACCATTTGCCACAAGGCCACAAGGGCACAGTGCTGGCTCAGGGTCAGCTTGCTGTCCACCAGCACTCCAAGGTCCTTCTCAACAGAGGAGCTGCTTTCCAGTAGTTCAGCCCCCAGCCTGTACTGGTGCATGGGGTTGTTCCTCCCCAGGTGCAGGACCTTGCACTTGCTCTTGATGAATTTCATCAGTTTACCCTCGGCTCATCTCTCCAGCCTGTCCAGGTCTCGCTGGATGGCAGCACAGCCTTCTGGTGTATCAGCCACTCCTCCCAGCTTCGTATTGTCGGTGAACTTGCTGAGGTTACACTCTGTTCCTTTGTCCAGGTCATTGATGAATATGTTGAACAGGACTGGACCCAGCACAGACCCCTGGGGAACACCACTAGTTACAGGCCTCAAATCAGAAATAATATGTAGGCATAATTCATTCCACTGTTAAAGAATGTGCTAGAGGGCTTGTAAATCTCCACTGACTTTGGAAAGTATCCAGGAAAGTTTATGTAGGTTAAATCACTAACTTTTAGAGAGTTAATCCATTTCAAATAATGGGTCCATGTCCAAAAGATGGTTGAGCCTTTCTTCTTAAATAAAGTATGACAGTCCTGCAAATAAAGTACTCAAGCTCACCATGATTTGGCCTTTTTACCTTTCAAAGCTGAGTCCAGAGCAGAAATTTTCTGAATATATTAATTCAAATTCTAATAAACAACTTCAACCCATAATTAGACATTTTCTGTTCTGTTCAATCATCCAGTGATTGCTAAAACAGAATGGCCTCTGGCTTTTTGAGGCCCCTTAGGCAAATCACATCATGTAACTATAAAATAAAAATGGCATATTCATGCCTACTACTAAAGAGATATTTGATGTAATGTGTTATGCATTCTGTTCAAGCACAGCAGTGAAAGGTACAGCATGAAAGTTTGGAAATTATTAGAATAAGACACCTGTAGGGGAATCTTGTTACATGGTCCATACAACAAAAACATACAATCTTGCAGTAAAAATTGTGCAGATAATGACCATCTTTTTAGTAGTCAAAAATAATCCATATACATTTTCGTTATTCATCCATGTGAATGCAAAGTCAGGTTATTGTACATATTAGAATTTTAATTCTAACTTAGATAGTTTTTTATTGAAATATGTGTTACTTAAGAGCAGTCAGTGTGAAAAATTCACAAAAAGTATACTTTCTCATGCAATCTCCTTTTGCTCTATTCTATTTTCAATTTTAGCTTTAACACTAATTAAAAAGGAAGTTTTTAATAGCAACTTTGCTGACTATTCCAGAACCTCAAATATAACTATTTATGAAGCTTATAATATTTAAAATATGCATTTATATAAATGTAGTGGAAAACATATTAATTCAATGTTATATTATACATATTTATGTAAAGCTAGACTTAGAAGTTCAGTATACTGTGGTGCACTATTGAAGTTCCTAATGTTCATAGCAGAACTATCGTAAATATTATTGTTGCTATACATGGAAAACTGTAATGAATAAAACCTTTCAATAATTAAATACAGTATTTATTTCGAAACAAGAATAACTATTGCAGAGATTTTTTTGGGGAAAAATGCATTGCTGTCCATATAAGGTGGGAGATGTGATTATTTTGAATATTCTGTGGAATAAGAAGGGCATTTACTTCTTGACATGGGTATCTATGTCTTAGGATAGATAACTTCTTTGGTGATGACAGTTGTTCTGTAGGATAGAATGGTTCAGAAAATCTTATGCATGCATTTGACAGCAAACGCTTATGCAAAATGATGTAAATGAGATGACAAAACCTATTTAGCAATACTAATGTCTCTGAAATAATTGAACAACTGTCTCTAAATTATATAATTCAAGAGACAGATTGCCTCCGTACAGGCAGAACAACAACATGCAAGGCAAGTGACAAATAAGAATATGCCAATGACAAACCAGAGAGATCATAGGATATATTCCCTCTTTCTGTGGGAAAGTATTTGTTCTGACTGCATTGGGAACCATATGGAACACGATATCCTGTTACAGAAGATGAATGTATGAGAGATGAAACATACAGAGAGAGAGCAGTAGATGTACTTTATGATTTATACTAATTTTAGTTAGTTTGTAAATTTTAATGACAATGTAACATTATTGTTTTAAAAACATATGAGGTCCAAACAGAGACAGTAGTCATGCAAGCTCTGTCTCTTCTGTTGTGGAAAAAAATATTTATTCCATAAGACTACACTTTTTCTTTTTTTCCTATTTTTTCTCCCTCTCCCCCTCCCCCCCCCCCCCCTTTAGTAAGGGATTTTGTTCCAGATAAAGGTAATCAATGCAGATTATGCAATTCAACCCATCCCAACAAATTCAGCAGATTAAAAGTTCATGGGAATACCAAGCTTAAATTAAAGTCATTCAAGCCATTGGTCAGATCAACAATTTAAAGCTGAACTGTCCATTCTTGCTTCACTTCAATTGTTTCCCACTTTCTCCACAACAGCCTGGAGGACATTTCGTCACTGCAACATCCTTTGATCTATTTAAGGATTATTAACATACTCCCTCTTCAGTGTTCTTCAGTCTAAACAAGCCCAAGTCATTGCATCTTTCCTTCTGGACATCTTCTCTAGGCTCTCCACAACTATTCTTCATCTTTTCTGAGGAACAGTGTAAATTTTGTGAGTTTTGTAATGAAAACTTCATAACACAGTGAGCTTCTTCACATTTGCTGCTGAAGTTGTTCTACGTACTGAAGAGAATTTGAAATTCATTGTACCAGAGAAAGAGGGAGTCGGTAATAGTAGCTTAATAGTGAGATGTTCAGCCTTGAGAGCTTTCTAGGCTTACTTTACAGTTATGGGCAAGTCAGCCAATTCAGGCAGTAGAGGCTAGGGAGATATGTCACATTCAAGTAGACACCTACATTTGATCTACGTACCAGTGTCT
The DNA here is from genome assembly GCF_949628215.1 of Phalacrocorax aristotelis. Taxonomy (NCBI): domain Eukaryota; kingdom Metazoa; phylum Chordata; class Aves; order Suliformes; family Phalacrocoracidae; genus Phalacrocorax; species Phalacrocorax aristotelis. Next base: position 52,169,953 of record NC_134276.1, read on the forward strand.
GGGCTCCACGGGCTTTGTTTCCTAGATCTTCATTGAACTTGAGGGGTGGTTAAACAGACAACTGCATTTAGACATTTAAATTTGTGTCTATCTAGTCTAAAGCTGACTCCATTGTCAGTGATTATAAAACCTAATAATAATAAAATTATTAATTCATGGGGAACTAAGGAAAGGGAGACAAAGTAGATAAAGGAGGAACATCCTCCTAAAATTATTTTTTAAGAACACACTCTGGCCACAATCCAGTGAGAGATTTCTATATTTCTACACTCTTTACTTAAGGTTCAATATACATATAATTATAGGGATTACAATGTTTCCGTTGTTAGTCACATCAGACCCAAGTGAATGTACCATAAATACCACTCCATACACACGACCCTGTGTGTATGCCTGGTGTGAGTGTGTGTCCATAGACTGTGTTTCTTACATGCTGTTAGTAGGTTAATTATTTGATGGGACTATACATACAATTACTGCAAAATTTTGTACTTTGTTTTCTTAGCACATGTTTTCTTTCAAAGGCCAGGAAAACAGTTTTAAGTTAACTCCACAGTCACTATGTTACAACCTATTCAAAATGGAGTATATTTGGAAACTACCTCCTCCAAATAAGGAATAAATATTTATTTTGTCAATTGACAAACTAGCACAGAATCATTGTGGAGATTAAATTTTAAATACTGGGGTTTTTCTTCTCAGATTTCCATGTTGTCAGTAATAGATTTATCTAGTGCATGCCTATAGAGTTTTTTATACTTATTATCTACACATATTATGGTTCATCTGTATTCTCCCTTGTTCTGACTTTTAAGTCGTCTGATCTGCATAAAAGAAAAAATATACCTTATTATGATTTAATCTTTTGTATAAAATGATTATTTTGTTTCTATGAGGTGTAAAGTCTCGCATCTGGTAAAGTCTGGAGGAAGAAGCTTGGAATCTTGATAGGTATGAGAGAAGTAAAAGCAATAAAATATTTGAAGGGTGAAAGCCTATAGTTTAAATAGAATTACCTAACATTGTAAAATATCTGAAGTTGCTTTTCAAAGTTACACATGCCCTGCCCACTGAAGCACAGGAAACCCTATGACTTGTGGAGTGAATGTCCTTGTATCATGCCCTGCAGCCCACCTTCAGCCACTAAAGCATTAGTAACTTCGCTGCTCTCTGCTCACAGCCCCTGGTCTTTGCTCTGTTTTCACCTAGAGGAGAAGTTCAGATGATTTACTAGAAATGTATAAAGCTCCAGGTGTCAATTACTATGTGATGATTTGCCCATGCATCAGTCACAAATTTGAGAGCAGGTACATATGTCAGTTGGTATAGTATTTTTCCTTCCAGCTTTGGCTGGCTCAATTCTCCTCATTTGCCCTTAGCCAAGGAACTGTTCTGAAGAGTCAGAAATGTGCTTCTACACAAAGAGGGGAAAACAGATTCTTTATGCACTTTTCCCTCCATCTAGCCTCACTTTATTTCTGTGTGTGGTTTTCCTTTTTGGTATTTCCTGAATTAGTCAAAGTGGTTACAACATTTAAAACATAAATGTATGATTTGCCCTGTTGTGCAAACATGATAGATTAAATTCACTGCACAGGTAGTTGGGATAATAATATGCAAAAAGGAGAAAATAGTGCACTATTTCTAATAAACACATATGTTCTAATAATTTGTTACTTATACACTCGTGGTCTGGATAATTTCTTTAAATATATGGTCCTAGGTTCCAGGCCTTTTTAGTAACATTTCTACTTTTATTCTGTTTCTGTTTCACAGGTTTTTTTTCTTGCCTTTAATATATTTTTTAATTAAAAGGTCTATTTTTCTATTTTCCATTTTTTATAACGCTTAAACTAAAATGAAATGTTACCTATTATATGTAACATAATAGCCACATGAAACGTAGTTATATAGTTTATGGAGTGACAGAAGACTAAATTGGAGGTATCTATATATTTTTATCTATACAAGCTTGGAGGTATGTATACATATACATACATTCCTTCTCTCCAAAGCTGTAGTCAGTGTGGGATGAAGATATGATGACACTTAAAGCTTTAATATAAAGTATTTGGTTTCATTATCTTTAAGATAGGAGTCTCATGAGTTAAGACAAGCTCAATAATTTAGCTGAGCTTTATGCAATGAGCCAGCCTTAACTGTTTAACTGAGATTATAATTCTGAAGTAATACATGTTATATTCATGAAAGGTATTTTGGCTGAATTTATTTCATAAAAGCTGTAAAATATTATATACAGTATTTAAAAGTTTTGGTTCAGCACATGAAGTACTGTATTTAGAAAGAAAACCAAACCTCTGTAATATGAAAAGTCAGTCTTCCAAAATGCTTTATATTTGTGAAAGGAATCTCATAAACTCCGCAGTCCTGATTATTTGTTTTTTAGGTCATTGTGCAGTCATGCAAACAGGATGATAAATGTTTGTTTAAAATTATTTTTTACTCTGCGTACATAAACAAAAATAATTACACTTGATGAAAAACTGTACAGAATTAAGCCAAAGAAACACTTGAATTTTGATAAACAACTTATTTTCCTCTATTTGCACTAAAATGATGATAGGCAAATACAAACTTAATAGAGGTATTCACTTTCAGTATTTTATAATTATAGTTTAGAAACATGATAATTAGAAATGGTTTGAGCAACCAGTAAATTTTGTAGCTAATTAGTATAGAAAGGAAGATTTATAATAGTAAATAAGGAGAGGGAAGTCTGGTTCCTTAATAGGAAACAAAAATTTTTGAAATAAATTAGAAGACTTTAATTCATGGATATTTTTAAGGCCAGTACTTTCTTTTTATTTTTCCTTTAAATATAAATAACAATAAAATACATTTGATCAATTAATCAGGAAGCCAGTGACTTAATGACTTATCAGAGGTATGAAAAGAATTACATGGAGGAAACAAATAAATTCAAGTGGCCATAAAACAAAAGAAAACCTTTTTACCTCCCAGCAATACAGCTTCATCTTTCCCCTCCAAATCCTATAAATTCTGTATTTATAGACTATCAGAACATTTTTTCAGGAAATAATTTCTACAAATGAGGCCTGAGGGACCTGCACTGAATTTCCTTTTCAAGACATCTTCTGTGTATTTGGAAAAGTCTTAACAGCTCTCTGGCAGAGTTCCCTCACATACAGCTTCAGGCAGCTATGATAAAGGTGTCTACATCAACTGGTCGCCCATTATTATCAATAGAGAAAAATTCTTTTTTAGAGCAGATTCATCTGATTTACTTTGAATGTCTACATTGTGAAGAGGCAATGTGTTTCTCTCTTGACCACAAAAAAAAGCCTGGGATGAATCCCATTTTACATCTCTTTCTTTTGCCAATTTTTAAATGAAGAATATAGTCCTTCCTTTCTCCTCTCAAGAATAATGAGATTTAAATCTGAAGTACTGTGAGTTGCACAGGGTTTATAGATAAATATTAACCTCTGGACATGGAAATAGAACTGATAGATCCAATTATCAACAAATAATTCTGATATAGCAACCCACTAATGAACTACCCATAACATGAAGACTTATATAGCTTATAAAAGGACAAACAGAAATGCCAGATTTATAAGGCCATGGAAAAAAGGAACCTGAAACTGAATCCCAAAGATAAATGTGTCCTTAGGTCAGACCTATTTTTGCTCTGCTACAAATAAATTTATTTTTCTACAAATAAATTTAAAGTAAAGATGCAGGATTAAGACTGTGTTTTCAATGTTATGCTGCTGTTTCAAAAGACAGTACTTGTGACAATGCATAAGCAAAGCCAAGATTTTATAAATGTATCATGTGGTGAGGAAAAATAAGTCTGGGAATGAAATTAAGAAACCTTGAACAACAATACCACTACTTTTTTCTTTTCTTTTTTTTCCACTTTGAATTTGCAGTGCCAGCAATATGCAATGTGCAATACAACTTTAACCTAGAACTGCTGAACTTTGTTTCTGCTATTGAAAACAACAGCTTTGAAGTTCTTCACATCTTAAATTAGAATTTTGTCTATTTCTTTTTTTTTTTAAACTGGTGTCAGTATAGGCTTCATGCTTAGTACCAAAATGATATGTGCTTTCTTTGCTTGATTTATATATTTTCACAGAAATGTTATAAAAATTTTTTTTTCCTTTGTAAAAGGGAGGTGGAGATTAGTCCCTCTATTTCCACTAGGAGACAAAAAGATGATTTGAACACTGTATTCCTCCCTATGGCTTATAATGTAGATAGATTTACCTGTAAAAAGAAACCACATTGCTGCATAGCCAAAGTTGGAAAAATATCCCTATCTTCCTTCTGAGAAATAAGTCACAGTGCCCTTACACTGAAATTTATATTCCCTGTGAACCAACAACAATATTTAAAGGAAGCAAATGAAACTAATATACGGCATTCACCCAGTCTACCTGGCACCTCAGGAATCAACTACAGGGAGATACTTACTATTTTTTGTGAAATTGATGACTAGAAATTGGTAATGTTCTGAAGCTCTATTAAGGTAGTGTATCACCTTGAAGAGAACTAGACATTCAGTTAAAAAAAAGGCATTCAGTAAAAAAAGACAGGCACTGAGGAGCAAGCTGACTACAACTGTAAATCTTATGCCTATGTAATTGCTAACATGTATGTCTTCCTGGCTTTGATTACCAGTCCTTCCACCACAATTAAATATCCTCAGAATAGTTTAACTGAGCATTACCAACAAAATAATCATGTGTCTTCACACACCATAATGTCTTTCACAATGCTGATTTTAAAAGGACTATGGTCAATAAATAAAATATTCCTTTTAGGTTATATTAAAATAAACACATCTGCACACACAGCAAGGAACACAGAGAGGTAATGACAGGTGGACAAGGCTAAATTATATCTGACCAGGCTACTGTCGAGCCCATCACAGAAGCAATCAGCCTATCAAAGGCCCATCTCCCCGAGCCCAAAGGAGCACAAGGGCACAAAGGCAGGCGGGAACCCAAATTACGGACTCAGAGGAAGGGTTTTCCCAGGAGACCCTCTACCCCAATGTCCAGGCTTGAAACACATCAAAAAGAGTCAAGGGGAGCAGCTTTCCAACACACCTTTAGAACGGAAGGTGTTCACTGCCTAGAGGTATGAGGCACATGGGGTGTAGGGGAAGATTATTTGGGCATAGCACAAGACTTGCTATGGTATGTTTAGGGGAAGAATCAAAGGCAGGGAAAAGGAGGGATGCAGGTGTTTTAAAGTTCCAACAACTGACGTGGGACCTCAGGTCATAAGGACTTGTGTGTTTGTGGTGTCAGGAACTGGGTCGAGGGTAGGTGTGCGAATGAATGTGTAAGCACTAGTGAAGATCAAGCTGGTCTCACCAGCAAGCAGATGAAATGGCCCGGGACCTAGGGGTGTGCGCACATCTCTAAGGGTGAGCTGGCTGTTGGAGGGACCAGGGTTGTCCCATCCAGCTGCTGGGGGTCTGAGGGCTCAACTGAGAGACACGATTTTTTTCTCTGTGTGTGTGTGTGTAGGGCTGAGGCACCTGGGGCGGATCGAGGGCAAGGTATAGGATTGACTGAGTGTCCATGGTCAGCTGCGGGGCAATGGGGAATATGTGTGGTTCTGCATCAGCAGTGGCCTCAGGGTCTTGTATGTCCAGGTGTAGAAACTGGAGAGATTGGGATCCAGGGGCAGCAACCGAGCAGACTGAGTGTCTGAGCCCAGCTGCTGGAGGCATCCACATTGCACATATGTACATATGTGCACATGTATATTTCCCACTAACAGACCTTCACCCTAATCAGCCAGAGAGGGAAGCAGGATGAGGCTGTTGGTGCTGTTTGTGTTTGTCTGAGTGCTGAGTGTGCCTGTCTGTGTTTACTCTGTGTATGTGTGTGTATATATATATGCATGTATATATGCGTACATGTATGTGTGTATATGTGTATTTGTGTGTGCATGTGCCTACTAGGAATACATGATCAGCCTTGCTACTGGTTGATCTGGGATCATGGAGCTGTGGCAGCCTCACCTATCCTGAGCTGCCAAATTCATGCCCCACCCCTCCGAATCCCAACATCCCTAATAGTGTTTACACAGGTTTCCATCCGTTTCTTCCTCTCCTGCCAGAGGATGATAATAATGGTAATCTGAAATCAGGAACTTTTCTTTAAACAATTTTCTCTAAATTTTGCCTGGGAAATAAAACATAACAACTTACAGGATATAGAGTAATGTCATTTACAGAACACTGCATTGTGTGCAAATGTAAAGTAACCAGGAGAAATGGTAGATGTGAGCATTCAATCTCCTATCCCTTATCTGGCAAGGTTTCCTAGGTCATGTGTCTGGTTCCTGAGAGTGATAAAGAAACAGGGAGAGGAAGAACCTCATCTGTCCAGTGGCCTGCATGTTAACCGACTTCCTTCAAAATATGAATGCTTAAATTAAAAAATAATAATAATAATAAAAAAAAACATGCTTACTCATCACAAATAAAAGTGACAGGCTTGAAATCTTTTTGAGGCATAGTGGCAAATGAGCTTTCAGATATGACCTGAAGGACAACAGAGGTGGGGACTGCGGTATAGATGTGGTGTGTTTAAAAAAGCATCAGGGACAAAACAATGTATAGATATGTATGTATATGGATATATACATGAATGCTTGTGCATATTTTATGTTTTACACATATACACATACACACATACAAATTTCTTTAAATGTATGGTTCATTCATTTCCATTCAGAGAGAATGTTAAAATAACACTTGTTTTGAAGGAGAAAGTCAAGTCCATCTATTTCATATAATAGACAACCTCTAAGCTGAAGAGGTATCTTATGGTATTAAATGTTATCTTCTTAACAGTATTGCTGTTCTGCAATGACTACAAAGAAATTGTCGTGTAGAACAATTCGCAGAGAACATCTGCAAAAAAAAAGATGCATTGTAAATGGTTTTGTGACTACATGCCCTGTGGTTAGATATAACTGTAGAACTGAGCTTGAATGAAACCTGAGGTGACAGTTGAGTGAGCACACTAATTTAATAACAGTTGATGAATTAAGAAACTGTATTACTTTTTAAAATCACTTAGGAAGTCTCCTCTCAATCCCCTTGGCTGCCTGGTTGATTCTTCTGGACAGCATGTCAAAAAGATTTGGAAACACGCAGTCTGTACAAACCACCGTGTCTGGTTTAGCCTTTTTTTCACTTTCTAAAGAGACTCACATCAAAGCTTTATATTTCCATCCCAATAAATGCACTCGATGTTAGAGTTTTCCTTTTGGGACAAAATAGTGCTGAATATCACAAAATTTCTTCTAAACTGAACACATAACCTTTAGCAGCCATCACTTTTAAATATGTTTCCTTTCAAAGAAGAATATGTTAATGACACATAGTCCAAACATCCTTAATGGTGATAAACCATTCCTTTATATTTATAAATAACAGAAAACAAAAGGTCCATATATATACATAAAATGTACAGATACAAAAATGTACCTTTCCAGGAAAAACTCTTAATATGGCAGCACAAGTATCTAATGATTAAAGCCAAATACCACAAAACATTATAAACTCAGTTCCAGCAAAATGAGTCAGAAGAACTTGACAGTTGTGGTTTCTAAAATGTTTTCAAAGCAATCGGGGAATGTCTATGACTGAGGTAAAAAAAAACTTACATACCCAAAAGATGACTCTCACCACTCACAAAGACCTTAAACAAAGTAGTTTCAGTTACTTTTTCATGGATTTAGACCTTTTCAGAATTACCCTTGATATTTCCATCTCTAGGACAGATTATTTCAATGAATTCTTCATGAAGCACAAATTAACATGATGCTTGATCTGATAAGGAATCAACACTCCTCTGAGTAGTGGTAGATAAAGGCAATGCCATTTTATATAAAAAGACAGAACTTCTGGAAGAGACATTTTTTCAATTAGAGACAGTAGTTATAGTACAAACAAATATTTTTCTATATAGCACAAGTTCTAGCTCCGACTTTTCATTTGTCAGGGGATGCTCTGAGGCTTAAAAAAACTGCTAACGCTGAACACTATGAACAATACTCTAGTTTAGCAACTCCATGAAAACATATGAAATGGAGCACAATACACTTGGTAATTAATTTTCTTTCTTGATTTTGAAAGTGATTCAAAGAGGAAACGATGTCCCAAGTTGTGGATTAAAAGTCTTCTCCCATGAGAAACACATGAATTCTCTCCTCCTCTAATAGCAGTAATAATGTACTATGCATATATAGTACTTGACATATGACACTGTGTCTCACTGTCCAGACTTTAAGATTTAAATTATATTATATGCATAGATTTAGTGACAATGACTGTGAGAAAAAAAAAGACTTGTCTTTTTTCCCTGGTCCTGCATGTCTTAAAATGCAGCAATGATTATAATTTTTAGCTATGTAAAAACAAAAATCCCACCATTGATCTTAGAATCCAAGAACTGACGTGAAGCCCCTGCTCCAAGGATGCATTAATTCTACTCACAATTCTTGACAGATGCTTGTCCAGCTTCATTTGAACACACTTATAACAGAGATTTAACAGGCTCTCAGACAGAGTATTTAAATATTCTGCTACCTTCTTTATGAAGTTCCATGGGGGTTTTTTTTAGATACATCTAACCTAATTTTACCCCATTAAATTTTAAAGCCATTATTATTTTGATTTCTATCATTCTTTTCCTCTTTACACCATACTTTTAGATATTAAAAAAGAATGTCACCTTGCTTCTTCCATGGTTTTCTCTTTGTTAGGATAAACAGTCACAGTTCACTCGATATTTTCATAGAAATTATATTTTCTAGACACTGATCATCTTTTTGATGTCCTCTGGTATTTCTCCAACTGTTCTAAGTCATCTTTGAAGTATGGTGCACAAACATGACAATAGGAATTTAGCCGAGGCCTTTCTGGTTTTGAATAAATAGGAAGTATTATTATTTGTTACACATCTGTTTTCTTCACAGAAGTAGTCTTTAATCACAGTCAGTTCATGAACCATGACGAAAACAGCAATTTTTGCAAAATTGTTATCTAAGAACTTGGTTCTTCTGGTATTTGGATATCTGATGGTTCTGTCTCAACCAAAAAAATCCCCTAATATTTTACCAAGGGATCCAAGGATTTTTTTTTTTTATATGCAATATATGTGCATGCATACATGCTTATTCATGTCTATATCCATGCATATATATTTTAGACTGTGATCTTTGTCCATGATCTTTTATTTCTTTGAAACATTTGGGGTTTTTTTCCTTCAAATAACAAAATAAACAGCAAAAATGTGTTTTTTGTTGTTCTTACAGAGTAAATGTGGTCATACTCAAAGAAATGGCTCAGCAGCGTATAGCTGCTTCGTCCTACCTTAAGTTTTATTGTAACTTAAATGAAAAAGACCTGTGATTCATTGCTGAAGAATCCATATTCTATCATGGAGCATGAACCTCATTTTCTTTCATGTCTGCAAAGGACCAGTTACACAAATAGTATGCTATGTGCCAAGGCAAATACAAATGTACAGATTTTAAACAATGCAAGAGTGAAGTTTGGGAATTACTAAAATTTCACTGAAATGAATAAAAAATCACATCCTAGATTTAATTTTCAGTCTGCAAATGTACCTTTATGTAATATAATAACCTTATTGAAGACCATGAAGCAACAGTTTTTTCACTGATACTGCACAGCTGACACAGCTCTGGGAGAGTGAGTTAAATTCTTATTAGAAGTCTGAATACAAACCTTATAATGGGATCTTTTCCATAAACCAGAGAAAATGTTATTTGCCTGTCAGATCCCACAGTAAGCTAACAAGACTGACAGTTAAAAAGCTTTTTTTTAAATTATTATTAATATTTGCTATAAACTATATGAAAATTTTCCTGGAGACTTTTAGAAAAAGGAATGAGCAGTGCTTTTACAGCTTTGGTCATTTAGGTTAGTTTTATCAAAGGACCTTGGAAAATAAAGAAGAACACAATGTAAGTTCATTGCCCCTTGGTTTTTCCTATTCAGATCTGCAAGTCAAGAGAAATCAAAGACAAATTTCTTTTTTTTTAATTCTCTCTTCTTCATTCATGTGGACACAATCACTCTACAAAGCTGAAGAAAAATGAAGGACTCATGCTCTCCTTTCAGGGACATTTTTATTCCTTACATATTAAAAAATCCATTTTACATAAAGACAGTCTTTGATAAAGTATTTATTAGAGGAATATCCAGTCTCTACAATGTCTTTACTAGTATGAATAAATAAGAATATTACTAGTGCTACAGTAAAATATTAATAATCATGGAAGTTTACTAAATTTGTTACTTAAACTCTCAATGATTGTGCTTCAGGAATAGCAGATCTTTAATACTTCCTTTAATATATTAAAATGTCAGGCCCTGGTCCTGCACTTGCTCAGGTTCTATCCCCTTTGGGTTTTCTGGATCACTGTGGTGTATATATACTAATATATAACACTATGCACTAATATCTAATATCCTATACTAACTACAGAGTGTTCATAGATTCCTGGACGCTTTACAGACATTTAAGAGGGCAGGGAACAAGGATTTAATATCTGAGAAGACAATAACATGGAACTAAAAGGTAATAGTATTAAAAAGTCCTATTCTTAGATGATGAGGTTCAGTTGTTTCTCATTAGTGCTGTAATTTTTAAATTTTTCTTAAGACTTAGCCTGGTTGGAAGCTTAAATTTCCATCATGGAGGGGCCTCAGGTTTTATTTTTTCTTGTGATTTAACATTTGCACAGCCTCCTCTTAGAAGGATTACCTTTTATTTTTTCACTATATCTCATCATATATGAGGGTCTCCACTGTATGTATGAATAGAAATAGCTCATCTTTCGAATAACACAAAGTACAGACTTTCAATTTTTTGGAAAAAGAGGTTCTAGGAGCAAATGTAGATGAGCAGTATAAGCTATGGGGAAACACAGACATTTTATTTCTTAAAAGTCACCCTGATAACTTAAAAAGCAGGATGTGTAATGGGGGAAAGTATTCTTGCTCTGGAAAAACTTGGAAACCATTAAACATTAGTTCAAGAAAAAATACTTATGTTGGAAACCCACATTTTGTAATAAATGAAACAATAAATAAAAATAAGTAAAAATGCAAAAGAAAAAAACCCTGTATGCCTTATGGTCTAATGTTCATGCAGAATGATCACTGTAAATTTTGTTATTTGAATGAAAATGATGGTGCTGTTTATAAAATTTTCAACTCTCACTCAGTTTTGCTGATGAGAGGTTGGTTATGGTATAATATATAAACCAATCTGCCTAAATGCTATCTTGGTGCTTAAACTTTACTTTTTTGTTTCTGCTTTATATGTACTACTTATTTCTGTTGATGCTTACCTGGCTGTCTACTTCACCTTCACAGGTGAAGTACTTCATGGTTTTAACTGTCCAAAGGTCTAAATTATCTAACACAGAAAATTGTCCCTAATAACAGTTAAAGTTTATTAACAAAGCAAGTGGGGGTGTTAGCATCAGTAATTGGAGAGGCCATAGCTCTCTGGATCTAGGGAGGGTTCAACAGACCCTGTAATAATTTTATGTAATGTTGGGATTTAATCTTCGGTAATACACTTAACATGTACTACCAACTGTGAAAAAAAAAATATTTTATAAGTCACACTTGTTTCTTTTATACAGACAATCCAAACCTGTTACCAAAGACAGAATTTCTTACAACTTCATGAATTTGAAGCTTAAGCTGTTGATGGGCCAGACAACTTGTTTGAGAGAGCTTTAAACTAGATACGAAGGGGGAAGGGGATAAACCCAGGCTTGCTAGGAATGAGCCTGGGGGTGGCATGCCTGCGTTGGGAAAGAGATCAACGGATCAAGTGAAGTGCATTTATACCAATGCACACAGCATGGGCAATAAACAAGAGGAGCTGGAAACCATTGTGCACCAGGGAAACTATGATGTCGTCGCCATCACGGAAACATGGTGGGATGACTCACAAAACTGGAGCACTGCAACAGATGGCTACAAGCTGTTTAGAAGGGACAGGCAAGGAAGGAGAGGTGGAGGGGTAGCCTTGTATGTTAGAGAGTGTTTTGACTGTCTAGAACTCAACAACAGTAATGATAAGGTTGAGTCCTTATGGGTAAGGATCAGGAGGAAGGCTAATAAGTGAGACAACCTGGTGGGAGTCTGTTATAGACCACCCAACCAGGATGATGACGCAGATGAAGTACTCTGCAAGCAGTTGGCTGAAGTCTCACAATCTCTAGCCCTTGATCTCATGGAAGACTTAAACTTACCAGATATCTACTGGAAACAATACACAGCAGAAAGAAAGCAGCCTCGGAGGTTCCTGGAGTGTGTGGGACATAACTTCCTGATGCAGCTGGCAAGTGAGCCAACCAGGGGAGGTGCCCCACTGGACAGAGAAGGCCTGGTGGGTGATTAGTGGTTGGAGGTTTTCTTGGGCTAAGCAACCATGACATGATAGAGTTTTTGATTCTTGGAGAAGTAAGGAAGAGGGTCAGCAAAACCACTACCCTGAATTTCAGAAGGGCAGACTTTGGATTGTTAAGGAGTTTGGTTAACAGAGTCCCTTGGGAGGCAGTCCTGAAGGGCAAAGGAGTCCAGGAAGGCTGGATGTTATTTAAGAACAAAGTCTCAAAGGCACAGGAGCAGGCTGTCCCCATGTGCCATAAGTCAAGCAGGCAGGGGAGAAGACCAGCTTGGCTGAATAGGGAGATTTGGTTGAACTCAAGAAAAAAAGGAGAGCTTACTGCCTTTGGAAGAAGGGGCAGGTGACTCAGGAGGACTACAAGGATGTTGTGAGGTTATGCAGGGAAAGATTAGGAAGGCAAAGGCCCAGCTGGAAATAAAACTGGCTGCCACTGTTAAAGATAACAAAAAATGCTTTTATAAATACATCAGTGGCAAAAGGAGGGCAGGGGAGAATCTCCCTCCTTTGTTGGATGCGGAAGGTAACCTTGCCAGGAAAGATGAGGAGAAGGCTGAGGTACTTAATGCTTTCTTTGCCTCAATCTTTAATAGTCAGATGCAGAATGAAGTCCCAGTTGTTGAAGAGGTGGCAGTCACTGACCTGCTCCTTCACCTGGATGTTCACAAGTCCATGGGGCCAGATGGAATCCACGCAAGGATACTGAGGGAGCTGGAAGAGGAGCCCTCCAAGCCACTCTCCACCATTTATCAGCAGTCCTGGTCACAGGGGAAGTCCCAGATGACTGGAAACTAGTGAATGTGACACACCTTTACAAGAAGGGTCGGAAGGAGAATCTGGGGAACTGCAGGCCTGTCAGCCTGACCCCGGTGCCAGGAAAGGTCATGGAGAAGATCATCTTGAATGCCATTACACAGCACGTGCGGGACAACCAGGGGATCATGCTCAGCCAGCATGTGTTTATGAAAGGGAGGTTCTGCCTCACTAACCTGGTCTCCTTCTATGACAAGGTGACCTGCTTAGTGGATGAGGAGAAGGCTGTGTTGTCTACTTGGACTTTAGTAAGGCCTTTGACACTGTCTCCCACAGCATTCTCCTGGAGAAGCTGGCTGCTCACAGCTTGGGCAAGTGCACTCTGCGCTGGGTTAAAAACTGGCCGGACAGCCGAGCGCAGAGAGTGGTGGTGAATGGAGTCAAATCCAGTTGGCAGCCAGTCACGAGTGGTGTTCCCCAGGGCTCAGTGTTGGGGCCAGTCCTGTTCAATATCTTCATTGATGATCTGGATGAGGGGACTGAGTGCATCCTCAGTAAGTTTGCAGATGACAACAAGCTGGGTGGGAGTGTTGATCTGCTGGAGGGCAGGAAGACCCTACAGAGGGAACTGGACAGGCTGGTTCATTGGGCTGGAGCCAACAGTATGAGATTCAACAAGGCCAAGTGCCGCGTCCTGCACTTGGGTCACAACAACCCCATGCAACGCTACAGGCTTGGGGAAGAGTGGCTGGAGAGCTGCCTGGTGGAAAAGGACCTGGGGGTGTTGGTTGACAGCCGGCTGAACATGAGCCAGCAGTCTGCTTAGGTGGCCAAGAAGGCCAATGGCATCCTGGCTTGTATCAGGAATAATGTGGCCTGCAGGAGCAGGGAAGTGATCGTGCCCCTGTACTCAGCACTGGTGAGGCCACTCCTCAAATGCTGTGTTCAGTTTTGGGCCCCTCACTACAAGAATGGCACTGAGGTGCTGGAGTGTGTCCAAAGAAGGGCAATGAAGCTGGTGAAGGGTCTGGAGAACAAGTCTTATGAGGAGAGGTTGAGGGAACTGGGGTTGTTTAGTCTGGAGGAGGCTGTGGGGAGACCTTATCACTCTCTACAAGTACCTGAAAGGAGGTTGTAGCAAGGGGGAGGTCGGTCTCTTCTCCCTAGTAACAAAGCAATAGGATGAGAGGAAATGGCCTCAAGCTGTGCCAGGGGAAGTTTAGGTTGGATATTAGGAAAAACTTCTTCACTGAAAGGGCTGTCAAACAGTGGAACAGGCTGCCCAGGGAGGCGGTTGAGTCTCCATCCCTGGAGGTATTTAAAAGAAGGGTAGACGTGGTGCTTGAGGATATGGTTTAGTGGTGGACTTGGCAGTGATAGGTTAGCAGTTGGACTCGGTCTTAAGGGTCTTTTCCAACCTTAATGATTTTATGATTCTGTGATTCTGTGTTTACTAGGAATGATTGACAAACACATAATGGCTGCTGGAGTAGAAAAAAATGATCCAGCACTACACCCCCAGCTTAAGAAAGATTAATAGGCAAATAGAGAAGCACACATACTTCTGCAACAGATAAATGCTAGCCGAGCAGCTTTTTTATTTCCCCTCATATTTTTTTCCTGTTTTGGTGGTGGTGGCAGGAAAATAATTCTCTTCAGTAAATATCTCACAGTTAAAGCTGACAAATTCTTTCAGAGGGTGATGTTCAAAGTGAAATGAAGAAACAGTTGTGTAACATTAATACAAGAAACCACTTCCTCTTTTACGGTCCACACCACCTGGTCTTAAAAGAAATAGATGATCAAAATGTTACTATGCTTAGTTCAGTGGTTTTGATTTGTAATTCTCCATTCTCTTTTCTAAGTGATATAGAAAGTACTAGTAGCCTTTACAAAAGACACGTACTAAAGTAGAAAGTATTTCTTCAGGTTACTAAATTACTTCCTCTCAGATCTTTGAAACATGCTCTTGAACACCCATTTTTACAGGATTTTAGATGCCTTGATAGTTGGTCTCCTGACAGTATACTGGTGGCATGGTGTTTCTACTTAATGAAGTTTTTGTAGTGCAATATGCAAATTGAGCAGAAAAGAACTAAAATCACTGTCTTTATACAAAAGACCAATAAAAATTACATATAAATCATTGAATTGTCATTATATTTATCATTCCTTCATTTTAAGGAAAATTACGTAGTTTTTAAGACTTCTATACTTTAAAAATAATAAGAAAAAAAAACCCAACAAACTCCAAGTCCACCAAAAACTGAAGAAAAAGGACAAGCTTTTACACATAGGTTGACTTCATGTTTTCCTAATTAAAAAAAACCAAACCACTTCTCAGTAGTTACCATCTCTTTTTTTCTTATGCACATGAAATTTTCTCTGAACTATTTAAAAGGGAGTTGCAGTGAAAGATTTTGATCCACCACTAGAAGCTATTCTAGGCTATAGAAATCAGTGGCCTAGCTCTTTCATCTATCGTGAACATTAAGTACCTGCTGCAAGTCATCATCTCCTTCATTATCTCCTTTACTAGGTTGGAATAATCACCTGCTACTAATCCAAGAGCAGCCACTGCAGAGGCTCACAGGCCTGGTAGTCACTTGGTATGGGTGATCCTAGTCAGGTGTGTTCTAAGAGTCTGGCACTCTAGTAATTTGTATTCTTATATAGCTTCATGAGAACTGATAATATTTTGTTTTGTTTCACATGCAGTTGGTCAAATAGAAAAGTTTGAACTTCAACTTTGCTTAAGCTTGTACCAAAACAGAAAATAAAATAGCAAAATATTTATGAAAAGTTGTTAATAGATATGTTCAACTTAAAAAAAAAAAAGATAAAAGAAAAAAAATGTAATCCCTAAAGTGAAACATTCCATTTAATTCTGCCAGATCCAATTTTGGCTGTTACAGCCACTAAAACTTGTATCAGAACTGCTATAATACTCTGCCATCTTGCAATCTGTATTCCCCACACTCCTCTCAAGCTAGACAGAAAGTTGTAAAGATAAAATGGAAGGTGTTGCTCAATGAATAAAATTTTTCAACAGAAAAAAATGAAATCATAATCTCACCTCTTACGGTTTCTATAGGGTTTTATGAAAGATTAGAGGTGGGTAATGTCAAAACAAAACAGTCTGACAAACTGAAAAATATAATTAATGACAACTGTGTTCAACAACAACAAAAAAAGTATTATTTTTGGCAAAAAAATCTTCCTGTGTGAAATGCTGAGGGTTCTGAAAACACATGCTTTTCCATCAAGCTGTACTTTGATAGAAAAATTTCCAGCCAGCTTGAGCTGTAATTCCTTTTGTTCTCCCCCCTGCCCAGTATAAATGTTGTTTTTAGTTGTTTGTATTGTGATGTTTTTACCCCAAAATAGAAAAGAACCCAAGTAATGAGTTATACACTAGCAAGTTTATTAGGACCTTAGACATATGGTTTGTTTTAAAAGCCCAGGATAAAGACTGCACCATTGTCCAGAGGTAAGCATAAAACTCCTAGAAAAATGTCATGCAAAAACCACAACTTAAATTTCTTTGGGCCATTAATTTATACATATATTAAAAAAAAAGAAAAGATAAAAAGTGAAAAAAGAGAAAAGTAAAAAAAAAGAGAAGGAAAACAGATGTTGAACATATGATAGGCTAAGCAGAGTGCAATGGATCAATACGTGAAATGTTTTTATCCTTTTTCCCTTTATGCTTTTTTTTTCTTAATGACTTATTTCTTTGTCTTTTTTTTTTTACAGTTGTTTTGATTAATTCGGTTTGCTTAAGTTTTCAGTCTTCTCTTGTATCTACCTATTAGAAGTGAGACCGAGGATTCACTGCAGTGCTAACAGAACACTGTGTATATCTGTGCATTACAGCAGTTATTTTCCATAGCCTGTTTAGACATTTCTTGTCTGAAAAAAAGGTTTTATGTGGGAAGAAAATTTTCAAATCTTTGTGGGATTACATTGTTATATGTAAGTAGAAAACAATCACATTTTGATTGACATTAATATCAAAGAATAACATGACTAGTGTCTAATTTTCAACTTTTAAAGTGTAGGAGTAAGGAGCATTTTTGTGTCTTTTTCTGAAAAACTTTTGAACTCTTACATCTGTGCTTAAGCTCAAAGTAGGATTTATTTCATTAAAATTTTGTGGATTATTCTCTGTGATTATTTTAATCATTTGAATCTTTCACTTCCTTCTCAGGTGGCTAAATAATTGCTCTGGCAGAAACACATCCAGGTTTGCACTACCTTTCAGAGGTTTAATTTAAAATATTAATATAACACAGAACTGATTTAAGAATGGAAATTATTAGGAATTTCTGTCAAAAAAAGATTCCACAAAAAAGCCAATAAATCACTTCTAGTTTAATAGTTATGTCTCAGAAAATTAGTTTCCACAGTGATCTTACGTATTATGAGCTTACTAAGAGCCATCCTAGGTCAAATCAAAGATCCATTTAGTATCCAGTCTCCAAGAATGACTGAAGTACATACCTAGAGAGGAGTGTAAGAAAAGGGAAAATATTGCATGTGTTTTTGCTTTAGATCTGTATGGATGTACAGATAATACAGGTAATAATCGATAACATACCATACAAGGACTGTGAAAAGAATGATTACTAATTAACACTAGCATGAAGCACTACACATAGACCAAAGAGAGGTCTGGTATTCTTTCTACTGCTCAGCATTAATATTGCACATACGTTCCTTTCTTTAGCAGCACACTCTAAGATAACATAAGATTTGAAAGTTGAAGGGGCATGATCTATTTTATAAAATAATCCAAAATACAACTAAAACTAAAGCAATTCCATTTGAGAAAATATATGTGGATAAATAAGTCTTTTGAAGTAGTCCCACTGAATACTTGCATCACATGTAAAGGAATTAATACATTTTCTAATATTCACCTTTCTTAAAGAGTTGTCATTCTTAGATTTTTGATGGGGTAAAGAAAGTAGCACTTACAGTATCACCTGCAGTGGTTCATAACCCAAAAGAAGATGATAATAACCAAGACAATTAAGTGATGTGGTGATAATCAATGTGTAATAAATTAGCAATAAACACATCTGTGATTATGTGTTTACATCAAAGGAGTATGCTTACGTCAATCATTGAAGCTTAGAAATTTAATATTGTTTAAAAAATCCATTGATACAGTTGTAAATATGATCCTAGGTAAGTGACAAATTAAGCTGAGGAAGCAATAAAAGCTGAGTGTGGATCCATTACCACCCAGGGAATAAAGCAAACAAAATGAAAAGATAACCCTTTTAGCGTAATTTGTTAGGTATACTGATTTTAAATACTACTTAACTATACCAGGTACCTTTTTGTTAGGAGTATCAAAAGTTGTCCGTGAGGTTACTGTTGCCAGAAGCATCCTAAGCAAATGAAAAAAACAACCCTCTCAAATCCATGACTGTAGAGCTAAGAAAACTAACATATGACTGTTAACAATCAAAATCTATTTATGTCACATAGATCCTGATTTGACTAAATCAGTTACATTTAGAGGCACACTTTGCTCCAACTGTTGCTTCATAATTCAAAAGATTCAAAGTAGAATTTTATACAAAAATATTTTAATGTAAAATGTACATTAATCATATACTGCATAATAATTTAGCCTTCTGACAAATAGAGTATATAAAGTAAGAACTGTGAAAGCCTGGAAGATCCTTTGAAACAGTAAGATAATCATTACCTTTGAAATGTGTGAAGGATTACAACACCAGTATGTGAAGAAAATGAGGTTCATTAATTCAGCTAGTATAGAAATGGATTACTCTTCAAGAGTTTCACATACTTTCAGTATTTTATTTAGGAATTTGAAGTTACCTGTCATGTTAAAAAAAAAAAAAGTACTTTTAACAATAAACTTAGGTAATCACTGTTCACATGCATTCTGACCAACATCAGAGAAGTGTTTTTAATTTGATGCAGCATTGATATTACTGCTTCTCTGTATCTTACAGAAGTTAGTTGAAAAGCTTTTATTTCATGGAAGCGTTTGGTGAGCATTGCCTTTCCTTAACTTCATGTTCAGGAAGCCTATGTATAGAAGAGAAATTTTGTCCTCAAAAGTCTTTTGCAGAATCATATTAGAACCACAGATATTTTGCCTGGAAGGGACCTCGGGCAGGCAGTCTAGTCCAGTCTCCTGCTTCAGGCAGGTCTGTTGCTTCCTCTAGACCAGCTTAGACTTTGAACAGCAAAGTCCTGAAAACCTCCTGGAGACTAAGTTTCCTTGGATGCTTTGGTTAATGTATTTCACTGATGCACTACCCCTCCTAAGATATCTTTTAGGTGTTTATTGTTGATAATGACCTTTATAATCTATGTTGTAATCTCTTTAGATACTTAACTGTTAGAAAAAATGAAGGGAAAATAGACGTAAACCTTCCACTTTTTCAGGAGACAGTGTCGTGAGAATCTTCAGAATAATTTTTGTGAAGTCAACATATGGTTGGGCCTTATAGTTAAGAACAGTCACTGGTCTTGTCTACTTCCAATTTGTACTGGCTGGAAAAGACTTGGTGCAGCAAAACCCCGAAGTTTTTGCACAATTTTTTTCTTTTTTTTTCATATGTATCTGTTCAGACAAAACCATAGACTTTGATGATGATGTTGCTTAACTCCAGATCCAAAATACATCATTCCTTATATTTAATGGCCCTTGGATCAGGACATGAATAGAAAACTCAAAAGGCATAATTTTTTTTACAAGATTGCTTTTATATCAGAAAATAATAAAGCTTCTGTTTATTCTGTGGTAATTTTTATAAATAAAAATAATCATGGAATCTGATCCTGCCAGAAGTCCAGTTGACTTCAGATGTAACTTCAGTGATTACAGCAGTGATAGATTTCAGCCTAACATAAACAATTACCTTGGAATCTATAGAATATGATTCAGCCTTCATAATATCATGTACGGCAGCATGAAATTAGCTTTCCTCAGCAGAACATTTCCCTTCAGGAAATCTGAATGCATGAGTGGTCAATAGACAGCAACACCACCTCCCCCCCAGCTCTCCTGAAGTGATATATTACTTAATAACACTCATGTAACACATGAGACAGTTAAAATCTCCATATCTTAATTTTCATCTCATGGAATCATTTACCTTTTGTGAACTGTGGCATCTAAATGCTACATTTCTGATTTATTAATATTTTACATTCATCCTTAAATCAATGCTGCTGAATATTGAACTCCTCAGGCCAGACAGAAAAAGCTATCTAAATCTTTAACTGTTGCTCAAAAAACTCTTCCTCTGTAACATATGATCTTATTGGTTTTTCACTTCCTCCAAGTACCCAAAGATCCAGGGTGTCTGGATGCCCATGAACTAGCCTAGAATTAGTGGCCTGGAATCTTGCCTCCTATCAAGGTTTATACTTGAGTATCAAGATTTGAGAGGCTATTTGGGGTCTGATCTAGTAGATATATTCAAAGGATATTTGATACACAGGATCTTTTTAAAAAGTGCAGTTGCAACAACCTTCCATTTTCAAAAGAACATGACTGAATAGACTATTAGCTGGGCCAATCCCTTCTGTTAAGAATGTTAATTGTTTTAAGTCTGAACTTCTTAGATAATTACCTCTCATATGAACATACTGCACCACAGGGATGGGAATCCATAACATTCTATTCCCAAAAAAAGTGCATATAACAAAGTTAAAAAATAATTCGTCTTCCTGTTTGGTCTCCTTGCCCAGCAAATGTGCAATTTTTTTGCACAGCACACTACACAGTTTCAGCAGGGAAAGATGGGGGGAGTATCAGATTATATTTGACGTATTATTTTCTTTAATATGTCTTAGTATGGAACCATTTAATATACATTTGACCCAAATATGTGTCATTATGGAAGTGTTATGTTGGTCTTACGTTTCTTAATTTAAAACTAAAAATAATAAAATAATAACAACTTTTATGAGCTAACAAAATAGTTGAATTTAAAGTGCAAGTTTATGCTAAGATTCCGTAGAATTTCTGCATATATAAAAGGTTTCAGACTTCTTTCTGTTTGAACAATTATCTACTCTTCTGCAGTTTATTTGGTAATTAATTACAACTGGAAGAATTTTTAAAATTTCCTAATTTGTAAAACAGTTGATCTCAAAATTAAATAATCTGGATGAATTGATCTACAAAAGCAAACATCTAGAGTTCAATAAATAACATTTCTCCCTGAAATATGAAACCAAGTTGTTCCTTTTTTTCTGTATTCCATCATTCCATTGCATGAACAAATAGTAATAGTAGGAGTAGAAGTAGTCCTTCCAGTAGTAATAGGAGGAACATACTGTGAATATTTTGAAGTTAATGTCTTAAAGCAAAACTTTGGTAAATGTTTTATGAAATGTGCTGTGCACATGTACTTGCACTCCATCTTGGTGATGCTGAATAAATAAAAAAACCAATGTTCTTCGTCACATCTTGCTTTCATAGAGCTGAACAGCATCTGGTGTTTTACTTTCTTCCTTGAGGTTAGCTGTTTTCCATTAGACTGTGGCTCTTAAGAATTTGTTCAGTTGTGTCAAAAAGCCAAAGCTGACTGTTAGGAGATGTGCAGGAAAGAAAACACCATGCTGTATCTTTTCAATAAGGCGATTAACTTTCCCATATTGGTTCCAGCTACAGTTCACTTCTGTTTCAGTGAACAAAAGGATTTGATACCAACTCCTCAAACAAGATCAAGAACATCATAAACTTCAGAAAATCAAAAAGGGACAGTCTTTTGACTTATAATACAAGACCAGTAATAGATCCATCTTCCCTGTCTCAAATCTGACAGGGTGCACCAAACGTCAGGTCCCAGAGGAACTGACTGCTGAAGGCAATGCACACACTGCAAAACCTCTCCAAGGAGTAGGTTTCAACGGCAACAGTAGAGAGTACTGCCACAGGGCTGTCTATGGCTGAGCAGGAAATTCATTAGTGGAAATGAATGTATTCTGTGTTGGGGAGCACAAGAAAATTGTGCCAATCTTAGAAAAGTTTCTCAGCTGATATTTTGAATTAAGACAAGTACTTGATTGTTTTTTCCCTCATGATGATTTCAGTGCATCTACGTGAGACTTGCACATTGTGTTAGTGTGGCTGATAAAAGTATATTGCTGTAGACAATGTCATTTCAGAATGATAATCCAGAATACTTTCTGATGATGACTTTGAGATCCAGTCTCCATTTTCCCCTTGCCACTATTACTTTATCCTGTGAAATAATGTTTTATTTGTGGTAAATACACTTTTTTCTTAACACACCAGAAATGGATCTTTATAAGATGGTTTGCAATTCCAGTCAAACTTATCTTCTCAGTTTAGCATACTATACAATTAGTAAACTCTATGTAGGTAGGTAAGTGGCACATTGCAAACGTTGTCTGTTTGGGGTCATACTGTGGATTTCTTTTGTATCCAAAGAGGGGCCAAAACCTGATTCTTAAATTCCAATCTGAGAAGCAATGACTGCAGGTGAAAATGTTTTGGATTCAAATCTGGTAGCTTTGACACTTCACTGACAAAATGTATAAACTCATTTTCAGTCTGGAATTTGGTTACAGAAAGGTTGATCGATCATTCTAATGGAGGAGAACATGTGAAAATATTGGACCATTTCTGAATAGGCAAATAACCTAATCTCTGTGTAAATTTAGAGGTTTTGTTGGAAGGGGTTTTTGTGGTGGGATGTTGGGTTTTTTTCTCTTCAGAAGCTTGGAAAGGCATCACTGGAGGTAATATATTCAAGTATCAATACTAAAAGACTGTGTGAAAAATACCTGTAGCAGGAAGAAAAAGAAAGATAAATACATTTGACATTCATATTGTTGAAAAGATAAAAATCATTTAAAATAAAAAAGTTCAATAAATTGCTTTAATATCTTTTATTTAGGGAACAGGTCTATAGTGTTATTTAATATATTTTCTTCACTCAAATGTGAGGGGAAAAATTGTACTGTTGGTTACCTTGAGGTACCCTAACAACAACAACATAGCTGCCATGTACACCAGTGTGCTTGACGAAGCACCGTTCTCACACTTAGTTAAACTATCATGCTGACAGGAGAAAAATGGATCCACTTTGTTGCAGACTGTCAAACATACTTTGCCTTCCAGCCTCCGTTATTCTAGTTAAGTCAAATGTATGAAACCACTTAACTGTGCCTGTCACTAGGAAAAAAAAAAAAAAAAAAAAGAAAAAAAAAGAATGAGAATATGGTTTTAACAAAAAAATTTCTGAATACCGCTCCTAACTTTCTGCAAACATCAATAGCATTAAGGGCAAATTTATAATTTTTATAATTAAAATGTTCCAAGGAACTTTTCGAAACAGATATTGCATCCTTCTTTCTTTGTACATGATACCTTTCTCGTGTCATGATTTTATTTTTATCTGCAGATACTGATATTCTTCAGCTTCGTATAATTAAGAAAGAATAATCATATAAGGCCAAATTCTTATCCATTTCTGTTATGGCAATATAAAGTTTCCTCACAGGTGGAAAACCACTGTCTGAGAATGTTAGTAAGAGGTAAGGTTATAGACAGACTCCTCTTTCCTCATCATACAAACTTTCACTATATGGCAGTCCAGTAGGGACAGATGATAGGAAAGTGGATGACATGTCACATTCTAGTGATTCCTGGATACTGCAAAACTACTTGAGGTATTACAGGCTGCCACAGAGTACAGTTGCCCTTACATAATGAATGATGTGAATCTCCCTGCTGAGGGAAAGCTAAAAGCTAAAGTGCTCTCTAATTCTGCTGAGTGATGCTCTGATACAGCTGTATAAATGAGTTGCTTTGACATGAATTTAGCTCACTCTTCTTTCTGATGCTTTGAGACTGCAACAAAGAAGAATGTTTTGCCACACAGTTGTCCTCAACATTCTGCCAAGTAACTGTTAGCAGCTAAGCAAAGTGACATCTGTGCATGTGGCAATTGTCTTTAGTCTGAAGCTATTTCTCTTAAATCTAAGCCTGAGGGCCTGAATCATAATTTCCCTGCATCTTGCCAATTGTAGGGTATTATTTTTACAACCATTATTTACTAATGGATATAACTACTGAAAGGAAACACACTGAAATACTAAACTTTGTTATCAAGTACCATGTACATCTTTGTTCTGTTTATTTTTTTTTCTCTACACTAATTTATGATCTCTGAGAATTCAAAAAACACTGGATCTTAATTATTTCAAATAATAAAGTTACTTAGATTTTTTCTGTGTGAAACTAAATTGTTTAAATGTAGACATCTAGTGTCATTTTGATGCTCTAAGCCATCCCACCTAGGCTTTAGTCGCTCCTCCAGATCAGGTTCTATGGCATGGACATGAAGCCCATTCATGTCTTGACTATGCAAGGACAGCTAAAATAATAATAGATACCTAAATTAATGAAGCTGCATTTTCTTTTTTGTTTCACTCTTACCTGCACAACTAATACTTAACATTATCTTTAGCTGTCCACAATAAAGGCAGCAATGAAACAAATATGTTGTCACCAGATTTACGCTTCCTAATCCTCCTAAATACACAAGTTTTCTGAACTAATTATTCTCAGTCATAGAAAGAGGAAATAATACTTATTCTCTGATAACTGACACTTTGAGTTTTGGGAGCCAACAAGGCTTCCATACCAAATCCTCAAAAATATTAATAAGGAAGTTGATATGTTTCACAGAGACAACATGTGGTCAGATCCTCAAATTACAGAAATTAGTATAGCACCATCAAAGTCATTACCTCTATGCAAATTTGAAAGAACTGATAATCTGACTTTTGTATGTATAGGAAAATTTTCTGTCAGAAACTTATGTACAGAGAATATGAAGGACTCACATTTGTATATACAAATAGGTAAGACATCAACAGTAAGCTGAAATAAAGAATATATCTTTTTACTTTGAGTTTATCAAGACTTCAATGCTAAGTTTAGCATACATATATAGACATGTAGTAATTAAGCTAATCTTTTGCTCTACAAATAGAAATTAGGAAAAAAATGTTCATGCATAGTCAGTTTACAAAAGATTTGCCTAGAGGAAGATAAATGCAGGTCAGAATTTGTGTTTTGGCACCATGTCAGTCATGCACAGAAATTGAATGGCCTTACTGCACTCTAGACAAGATGCTTCTGTCCACATGATAAGAGTGAGAAGCTTTGTGTCTAATTCCCAAAAGGTTCTAAACTTGTGTATGCAGAAGTTGCTGCCTTCTTTAAAAAGTGACCTTTAAGAAAAAGACATTTTAAAAACTCTTTATTTCTTTTTCATTGATAGAGAACAGTTCCTTGATTTGCTTGAAAGGCAGCCAGGAATAAGCTTTTTCTTTTCTTGTGAGTTGAAAAATAATACAAAATTATACAGAATAAATAGTAAATATAAACCTAGCTAGAATTCATTGCAAAAATAAATCTGCAGTGTTCTACCTTTTTTTTTAACCTATTCTTCCCACAACACTTTATTTTTTTTCTAATTTCAGAAAATATAACATATTTTTGTACAAACAGCTAAATACTATTTTTCTTCCTCATGTGTGTGTATTGTTGCAGTAATTCTGTCTGGAAGTTGCTTTTGGGAAGGGTGGGAAAAAAACTATATTTGCACTTGGAAGTTCCTAACCACAGCGAACTCCAAGAATATTTAAAGCCAGCACGGAAATTATTTTTATATATAGATATATATATATAAAAAAAATCAAAATTATTAAACACAGTAACATATTTACAGCTGATTCTCAGTAGCATTTCAAATTGCCCAGGATTATGAGTTGAAACACCAGTGATGCACAATATTTTATAGCAGCAGCTCAAGAAAAGATTGTCCAAACTTAGGTAAAGCTATCAGACAGGGAAAATAGCAAAAGGCTTGCTTTTTTCTTCATTGAAGATGTTGGGTAAACATAGTAACATATTTTTCCTTCCACATACTGATACAGAATGCACATAATGAAGTTCTGTATAAAATACTTAAATATTTGCAGGCTTTAGGTGCATACACAAAGATATTTTCTTTTTGTGTTTTTCCTTTTTTTTTTTTTTCTAACTGACATTTAGTATGACAACACTTCAACTCCTTTCATATTTATTATAAGGGTATGTTAAGTTTAGTTGTAGACAATTGTCATGTATGCAGTGCATGTACTAACCTAATCAAGACACTCTAACCTTACAACTACAAACACAGGTGGTGTTTTTTTAAATGTAATCTAATTAAACTGAGGAAAAAAAGAAATAGTAAAGGTAAATATTTTTTCCATAGGTTGGGTACAGAACGGAGATTGCTGTACACACCTTTTTAAAATGTTGAGGAATATTGCAATAAGCAATCTTCCTCCCACAGTTCAGTCACAGAAGGTTCATATTTAACTTGGGGTGAGACATATTGCCCGCACACAACTCCATGGCTTCCCACAGTGATCCCTGAGGGGTTTGTTGCTAGGATTACTGCTGTGCTTAAGTTCTGACTATTGACATGTTATTATAAGGCACTTTATTGGCAACAGTTCCAACTTAAAATAGAATTACAGAAATTCATCCCCAGCCCAACATATTATCACTTCATGTCTGCTGCTCCAGGACTTCCAGGTAGTCAGGCTCAGCATGTAAATTAGCTTTGAGTTCAAAATACTCATTTTTAGTTTGTTCTAGAAAAACCTTTCTTGGCCTGGAGTACATGAGTGTTTCCATTAGCTTCAGCTCCTCATGTGCTCCAGGATAATGAACTTCCATGTCAGGCTGAAGCTGGACGATATTTTTTCTTAGGTACTCCGTGATCCCCAGTTGCTGCAGTTCTCTCTCTTTTTCAATAATGTTTCTATACAAGCAGCTGGCATCCTGAAATGATAGAAATTCAGCAGATTGATCTGTAGCCTTATATTTGACATTTGAACCTGTAAGAGGTGAACTGTTCTCTCTTTCCAGGAGACTTCGGCGGAGATGTTTGGAATCATTAGCTTCCTTCTCACTTCCCTCCTCCTGTTGCTCAGTATGCTTGGGGCTGAAGGATGGGCTGCGGTAGACCTGAACCATGGGAGTAACCATATGTTGCTCATAAAGAGCTGCAGCTGGGCGTTCCATTGTGTGGTGTGTCGTCTTATGCCCATACATACTGTACTGAAGGTGAACAGGGCTACTATCCCTCATTTGTTCATCCGCTTGTTTCTTTTTGCATCTTCGTCGCCGATGCAGAACAAGAACAACTATTCCTGCTGCACAAAATACAATAGTTATAAACACAATTAGAAGTCCTAATATTAGAACAGAAAGTGGGACAGCATCTGTAAGGGACCGCAGGGCAGTGTCTGCAGTGTTGGTGGTAGTAGAAGTCACAACTACAAAACTGGCATGAGTTGGTAGGGCAGGGCTGTTTATAAAACCTGGACACAAGACTTCACTGCTCAGGGATTTCAGTTCTTTTTTTGCTAGGTGTCCTGGAGATTTACAAAAAATGTCACCCATCATTGTATTCTTACTCTGTTTTTGTATCCATTTTTGCAGGCCAACAGAATCACAGGTACAGTCCCAGGGGTTGTCTTCAAGTTCAATTTGTACCAGCATATTCAGTTCATCCAAGACATTGCTCACAGGTAAATGAGCAAATTGGTTTGTTTTCAGATTTAATCTGGTGAGCGGAACACCTGAAAAGATATGGGATGGCAAAGTCTGAAGAAGGTTGTTATTTAAGTAGAGGACCTTAAGTTTTGGCATTACATTAAATGTTCCTGGCAAAACTTCTTTGATGGCATTATATTCAAGGTACAAGTATTCAAGGTGCTGAAGGCCAAGGAAGAGATTCTGACTTAGCTTTGTAAGATGATTGCCATTGAGATATAATTTTTGCAGTCTAGTCAGATTCATAAAGGATCCTTCCTCAAGGATTTCAATGCGATTGTTCCCCAGGTGAAGCATTTCGAGGCTGGCATAGTCTACAAGATCTGATTTCAGTAATGTCTGAATAATGTTTCCAGCTAGAATAAGCTTTTTGGGATTTGGAGGAGGGGGTCCTAAATCAGACAAGCTTTCAATATTTCGCTCCTGACAGTGCATGAGAACTCCTGAGAGCATATGGCTGGTGCAGTGACAGGGAACAGGACAATAGATTCCTGGAAACTGAGTAGTAGCCTTTGAAGTATGAAGCACTAAATTTGGTTCCTTAGTAGGAGCTTTCAGGATAGGAATCACCTTAGTAGATAGGTGACTGTCACTGCTGGAGGTGGTTACTACCAAGGGCAGTGACCCTGAAGGATCTTCAAGTTCATTGACAGGATGAGTGGGACAAAGTGATTCTTTTTTCAAACGGCTTAAGATGCTGCCTTTGATAACTGGAGGACTGTTGCATACAACGTCACCTATTATTGACTGAGGAGGCATGTTTTCTAGCCATATCTTCAGCTGCAGCAAATCACAGTTACAGGCCCATTTATTGTCTTCCAGCTGAAGGTCTAGTATTCTACCAATGTGTTCCAAAAAGCCAACATATGGCAGTGTCTGTAACTGGTTTCCACGAAGATCTAAATGGGTCAATGGCACAAAACGAAAAATGTTTGGAGGAAGATACTCAATGGCATTATCATTCAAAATAAGCACTTTAAGCCTGTTGAGCTTGCTAAAGGCACTTGCTTCAATCACTATGATGAAATTGTTGTCTGCTTGAAGAAACTCCAAATTTTCCAATCCATGAAATGTATCTTCTTTAAGTGTTTCTAAAGAGTTGTGATTGATATGAAGTTGTTTAAGGAGGCTGAGACCATTGAAAGCCCCAGGCTCAATATCTGCAATATTATTAAAACCAAGATGAAGAGAGATAGCATTAACAAGGCCAGCAAAATCATTTGCATGTAACGTAGTCAGGCCATTGTTTAAGAGATTAAGATGGAAAGGCCGGGATGGTGGGACATTTATTTCTGATACCATATTGATACCTCTTTTTTCACAGTTTATAATCATGGTGTCATCCTTTTCTTCACAGGAACACAAACTCTGACAAGATCCTCTGACTGAAGTAAAAGAAGGCTGTGACTGGAAAGGATCAGATGCAACCACAGCTGAACATAGAATAAAAATCCAGAGCTTCATCTTGCCCAGCAGATTCTATAAAAAAAAAAAGAAAAAGAAAAAAAAAAAAAAAGAAAAAGGAAAAGTAATACATTCATGATTTCAGAGGGTGGATTTTTTCTTTTTTTTTTGTGGGCTAGGGGGACACCAATAACCATTACCAGTGCTTGAGCTACCTTTCCTTTCAAACAATATTATATCATGCAAAACATCTGAAGGATTTTCTAAGCAGACAAAAATAGATTTAGTTTAATGTAAATGAATCAATAAACACAGTCATAAGGGGAGTGCTTCAGTACTTTCACGCTGATACACCAAAGCAGGAGGTAATCAGGAGTGTGCTGTCTTTATTTATACATCACATATAATGTTTTACCAGTAGACAGCAGTAATTAGTTGCTGTCCCAAGCAACTTATATCAAGGCTAATGTAATATTTTGGATTGTTGCTTTGTGTCACCATGTAGCACTGTACATTTTAAGAGTACCTTGCTAAGCTCAACTTAATATTGTCCAGCTGCTGAAAAGAAGCAATAAAATTTGGTTTGATTCAACAATGTGTTGTGAGCCAAAGACCATTTAGTCAGGATACAGGGGGGAATCTCTCCTTTGGTTCTGCATTATGTATATAAATTAAAAGGTATTTACTCTGCAATCCTTATACCCCCAAACTGAAAAGGAAGTAGACAAAATAATTCTTTTTCTTTACTTAAACTCTGATGTGTATGTTATAGCTTGTGGATATTTAGTGAAAGTGGGAACATGGCACATAGCAGTGTAATATGTTTGTATATAATATATATGTAAAATACTTGTGTACACAATTAAAATAAAAAAGAAAACAGACAGAACTGACAACGCAGTACATGTCAGAAAAAAACAGGTAGGCAAGGGGCAAACACTTTTTTTGAGATTAATTATTAGAATCCTTCCAATCATTAAAATCATTAACTACCGCTAAAATTATGAAATGTACATGGAACTAAGTGTGCTTTACCAGCTAAAAATGATCACCTGTATCAACCATATGTTACATAACTTAAATTGCCATCTGTCAAGCTGATCTTGAACTTTGCAATACCTGATGAATGCATCATTACAGTACAGCTATGGAGTCACAAGCAAAATATACACATTGAAATAAAGTATTTGTTATCATTGGTTCGAATTAATTTATGCTACACTCCATTCCAATATTCTCTGTTTCTTTCTGCCAAGGCTGTTTAATTAGCAAGAATAATGGTAATTCTTGATATATGAGATGGAATGAAATAACTGTTTGTAATCTTTAATTAAATATTTCCACATGTCCTAAAAGGAAAAAAAAATCTTACAATGGAATAGATGATTTTAAATGTAAGAACTTTTTTGGGGTGCGCTATTTATTCTGGGACTGAGCTAAGCAGGTTTCTTATGTAATCTAATAAAGGTCACTTGATCTTTCAAAGTAAGCTATTGAGACATGGAGTGCAGAAAGTCAGTACACAATTAACCAGTTGAAGTGTTAATTTCCGAAAGATTAGAACCTTTTACAAGAATTTATTCAATTACATGCATGAGTATTCTTATAGTGTGGCCATATGATTTGGCATCTCATCAATACATATTTTAGTTATCATGTACCTTTGTTACTAGCAACACCATTTCTCAAGGCTTCCCTTTAAATGGGTTGCAAAGATTTATACATGCAGGCACTTAAGTGCTGTGGTATGAGTATTACACACACACATACAAAAGCAACAATAGCAACTGTGTGCACAGTGAATTATGTTTTTCTCCTTTAGTAGTTCTGGATAAGTGGGACTAGATGTATGAGTTTAGAAGTAGTAAGTGCAATTCACAGTGTGAGAAAAACTGTTCCTAAAAATATGACCTTTTTTCTTTGTTCAGCAGAATAAATAATTTTGTTGTCTCATATAACACTCCCTGAACTCCAGCTGAATATATATGTCTTTAAGTTTGCTTTCTCAAGAAGTACTGGATAAGACACAACATGTCAAGGTGTTATTTTGAAATATGCAGAATATTCTAGGATCATATTATGCTAGAGATTCATTCTTGCTTTACATGCATCAATATCCTTTCCAGTGACCCAAGGTAAAAAAATGCAGGCTCTTGACACAGATGTTTCAAACCTACTGTATGACTAATTAGCCTTTATTTCTGTACACTTTTCCTCTGTAAGAATTTTAGCTTCAATCTGCATCACATTCAATCTGCACTTAAAAAAGTCCCTGAGCAAAATTAAATGAAAAAGAAAAATTTGAAAAGCATGTTGCATTGTAGTGCATATTGAGAAATTAGGTTATAAAAATGAAAGCCCTCCTCTCAGAGATGAAAGTAACAACATTTGCAACCCATTGGAAAACATTCCCATTTTAATCATCGTCATACTTCTGTGGGCAGCACTGCCAGAACTCTCACACACACATACACACAAAACAAAAATTAATAGGAGGGTTGAGTTCTTTTTTCCTTTTTCCAATTTTTTTTGGTCTGTACACTCAGGAATATGTAACAAAGCTCTCAGTGGGCTACTATTGTAAAACAAAAACTGCTTTCAAGTAACAGATGATCATCATTTAACTGAAAGAATTCACAATAAAATAAAATTTAATTTAAAAGATTTGACAAAGTTGGCCTTTTTCTTTTTCATATGGTGAGGTTTTTTAGCAAATACTATACGGTAACTTAAGTTTGTTCTTTTTATCTGCTTTCATGTAAGTCACTACTAACAGCATACTGTAACTAAGCTTTTTACAGTAGCAATTCCAAAAGATTAAAAAATGTCACTGTTCTTTCTATGAGGCAAAGTTGAATACTTTCAGAAGTAGTCACCTTATAGCAAGAGCATAACACACTTTACAACTATTAATCAACATGTTTTTAAAATATTGAAAAAGCTTGTTTCATTTTACTTGGGGTTTTGTTTCTTTGGTTGTTTTAATTCAGCTATTTAAAAAATGCATGTTGCAGAATTTCAAAGCCTCAAGCTAAGAATTGGTAATTTCTGAAAGCTTTTGGGATTGTTTATTGAATTCTGAAGGGAATCACAGTCTGATGATGCATTTAAGACCATTCTTGCACTCAGGAAATAAAACCAAATACCCATTCCTCCCCCCTCAAGGGATCTGAAATCTGTGTTTCTTAATACACACATTCTACACAGTCGACAGTTTGAATAAATGCACCTGGCAGACTGTCTGAAATAGAGTATAAACTGCCATCATTTAACATAAAAGTTATACAAAGTCATGCAGAAAAATAAATTCAACTGATACTGAGAAATGAATTTCTCACATGCTAAGCTAATTAACTAACTGGAATCTTTCTTACCTGTACAGCACTAACACTCCGTGAAACGCGCAGTAATGCACAGTTGGAGCAGCTGTTTCAATGTGATGTAATTTTTCCCTGTGAAAAATGCACACTTTCTTCAGAGTTTCACTTTGCTGCAAGCTCTGGTAATACTACAGCTCTGTAAAGTTAAAATCCTTGTTCAGAAGACAAAGTGTTCAGTTGAAAAAATCTTGCGGGCAGCGTGCACATTAAACCATCCTGTAAGCAGTTGTCCTTTTTCCTCAATTAAAATTCACAGCATACTTCACAGCTATGCTGACTTTTCTGCTTATAGTTAACTGTTTGCAAGCATTTGGATGCAGTAAACAAACAAGATGCTCAGCAGAGCTTGACTTGATCACTTGGTTTGTCAGATTTTTAGATCCAAGCTTGCTTCTGTGTTCTCTCTGCTCTTTCTAGTCTTTCTTGTTAGCTCAGTTTGTTATTAGTCAGATTGCCAGGGGCTGGGAGGTAGGCGTAAATAAAGAGACTTCTTGGCTTTTGACTCAGCCTTTAAGCCCTTCCCCACCAGAGAGCTTTAAACTGCCAATGTCATTTAATACAAGATACAGCTCCACCTTGAGACAGATCAGCTCCTCCTCCTGCTGCAATTCCTCTCACCTCCTTTTTCCCTTATCTAAGTGAACCTCGGAAAGTAAAATTCAGCTAAGTATCTTCTAGATTGCTTAAGGTCTGTTAATGGCTGATTTTGGAAGACAGTAAATATCCACTGCAGTTCTTGCAGTTTGTTCTCTTGGGCAGATCTTGCATTTAGTTTATATCTGCAAATGCTTGCTTTAGAAACCGAAAGCATTCTGGCTGAAAAACACTCCACAAAACACACCACAAGGGAAACCTTGTCCTCTGGAAAATATGTTTATCACCATGAAGTGCAGGATTATTCAAATACATGAAAGAGACAGTACAGCTCTCAATCCAGCCCACTCACTGTGACAGGGGTAGGGATGGGTATGTACAGTTGTACATACTTTATTTCTGAGAAAAATTATTTGTGGAATATCAGTGCTTATGCTTGCACAATAATTGCCATCAGTCCTTTTAAAAACTGCCCATCTTGTTCTGTAGAGAGAAAACTGGGTTGATTGTAATTGTCTGTTTTACAGATGTTAGCATAGCATGTTGGTATCTATCCATGTGAGATTGTATTGTACTTGCATGAAACATTGCTTTGATAAAAATCGGTCTGGTTTGGGGTGGGGGTATTATTAAAGGCATGTATCATGCTTAAGGTATTTTTTTTTGATTTTTGCTCATAAACAAGTAATTAGGAAATACAGTAGGGCTACAGGAAAATGTGTATTCCATGCAAAGAAGATTTTCCTCTTCCCTCCTGGACTACATGGGATGGTTTTTATATGCTGCAAATGCTATTTCCTTGTTCATCCCTCTGCCACGGAGCAGCAAAACCTTTTGGCAAGAAACAATAGATCTGGTGCTTTGGCGTATTTACCCTGTAGAGCATACCATTTCTGTTTTGTTCCTGTTGTGTCTTGGATTACATTACAGATTGTTTACTACAGCCTCAATACCAGTCCGATTCCAGTAACTTCTTTTGTGCTGAAAGCTCTCCAGGTGGCCTCACTGGCCTTTGAAGGAGTATTGTGACGTACTGTTCCATGTGATCAAGTCTATCAAGATCTTGCCATGTATATATACATATATACATATATTTTTATATATATAAGCATATAGATATATATATGTGCCTTGGCTTATTAGGATGAGCTATTTAGTACTTAATTTTCTACAGATAAAATATGTAATTCAGCAAAATAATAAAAAATATTAAATATTCCTAAGAAACAGCAACTAGCTGATTTCTATTCATTTCAACACATCCCTTATTTGACTTCATTTTACCACTTTTAACGAACCTTACCACTCTATCTTGTCTTCCAAACAGTTTCGTGTTAAGACTCAAAGTTTCTCAGCTGTCTGTGTCTGGCCAAATAAACCATTATATGCTTTAATAATTGTGAATTTATGAATTGCAAGACAGATTCTTTCTAATTTTGACTGAACATTTCACAGGTGCTCACACTTCACTTGTGGTTGATTATTTGAGAAGGAGAGTATCTGTATACACAGATAATCATTTCAGAAGTGAAAACAACATTGTTTTTTGCTTTTCAGTTAACATCCACAAAAGTAAAACCTGATCACAAAAACATTTCCCAAAATCAGCTACTAAAAATAGGAGACCATTTCCTAACCATACAAAATTTAAAAACACCAAACATTCTGTTTGTCATTCCAGAAACTGTATATTTACCAGGTTTATATAAATATGGATAATGATTATTTTTCTACCACAATTTTAAAAATCATTAAGCAGGTTATTATAAAGAATATGATTCTGCAAGTATGTCTGCATTATCAGTGTTGAATTGACATGGAGTATTCATTTGCGCTTTAAACATTCACCTTCATCAATTGCTTTACCAATTTTAAAATTTGTGAAGCTGTATAAATAAAATCTAAAACTGTCAGACTAACTTACTTCCAAAAAGGCCTTAAGCTTTTATGCCATCCCTCTTTACCTCTTCACAAAGTACAGTATCTCCATAGATCAGAAATGTGACCATACCCCTCTAACTATACACATATTGTTCAGAATTGTCCCCCAGCTAGTGAGCTTTCTTTCTTATCAATATATGCATGTAGAAATAGAAGTTTTAATGTTATTAAATATGTAGGCCTTGTATAAAATCCTTAAAACAGGATGTTTTATTACTGTGTACAATGTTTTATTGAATTCTGTGTTATATGGTAAGCTGTGCAGGTTTCTTTTACTGTATGCATTACAGAGGAAACACCTCATCCTGAATTACATAATTTCTGAATTTTTGTATGACCAGAAAATTCCCAGGAAGGCTCTTCTGGAATCCTTTGTTTTCTTCTTAGCAATACGCTCCCTCCATTCAGGACAATTCTGAAGACTACAGGGACACCTGTAAGAAGCAGTGGAAAGATTTCTCACACCTTTAGGTCAGAACTTACTAGTACCACTTCTAGATTCCTTTGAAGAATGTTTTCCGTATAAAGGGTATTCACTTCAAATGTGGAAATTAGGCTTAGAATTTACAGATTAGTCTTCAAAATGTGAATTTGCATGGTACCCTACTTACTTATTTGAAAATTCAGTGTTTGAAAATAACAGGAGGAATAATGATCTGCATTTGTGGAAAGTAAAGCTTCCCTCCCCTCTCATTCACAGCATATTGACACTTCTCGGTATGCACATAAGGAGCTATTGATTCCACACAAGATGTATGAGCCAAATAAGGTATCCTGCCCTGCCTGCAAGAAGCTGCTAGCCCGCAGCACTGGCAACTCTTCACCTACATTTCTTGCAACACCAACTCTTTGTATAAGTACTAGTCTGAGAGTTTAAGATACTATACCAAAAGGATATCTTCTTCTGTTACAACCAGGTTGCATGTGAACATTCATACCTGAGAGAGCAGAGAGAGGGACTTCATTGAAACTCATATACATCGTATACATGAAAATTCCAAGTGGAAAGACATTTATGAAGGATAAATCTTAACTAAGTAGGATCAAAGAACATAGCACATACACATACTCAAACACAAAACAAACAAACAAAAAAAACCCTTGATACAACATAGCTACAATTTCAGGACTTATCAGTGCCTACTGTAAAGCTAATGCAGAGCCTTTCTTTCCTATGGTAAGGGAAATTAGAAAAGGTTTTCTTGAACTATAAGTTTCACACAGACAAGTGAACAGAAAAAATTTATTAAGATTGATGTTAGGAAAGAAAGGGGTTTATTTTGTAAGCATCCATTTATTTAATTCAGCTGCAGAACATTTCCATCACAGAACTATTGTACCTATTTTATGCATTGGAATAGGTCTTACTTAAAACCTTTTTCTGCTTTGAACACACTGTTTGTGTTGCTTTTTGCAGTCATGAACACATTGCAATTATGTAAATAAAGCTTGCCCTCTAAATGTGATATACAAGCCTCGTAACTATTCTTTAAGTAAATATTTAGTTTAATTTTTATATGACCTCTATTGAGAGGCAGTTCTCTGAAAAATCTGCTGAAAAATATCTTCTATTATAAACAATCAGGTTAAAGGGACAACTTTCTATTATCCTAATGCAGCTTCTATGTAACTAAATTAATTTAGACCCATATATGCATACCTAATATACATGTATACATATATATAATATTGTATGCGTTGATCATCATCATCATTATGCAAAAATCATATTCCCTTAAATATTTTGAAGAAAGGTGTATTGAAGTTAATGTTCTTTACATCTCATTTTTCAATATAAAAAGTCACATGGTCTTTTAAATTTCCTGCTGGAGTGAACATTGCATTTTATCCTACTGTCCTTAGCACCATGACCCCTTACAAAACAGAGGCTTTTTAGTAATTTTAATAAAATATGATGCAGTGGCTATAAACAGTCTTTATTTTGGAAACAGATGAAATCAAGCTGATTTTTCTTGCATACTTCTTTAATAATCCTGCTTTATTGTATTATTCAGCTCATTGCAAATGTGTACACATTTCTTTAAATTGCACTATTTTCTTCTTCAGTACAACAGATCTTGAATCTTCTCGATGTTTTGTTTACTCATTGAAAGAGACCTCCTAGTTCTGCACAATATAGGAAGAGCATAATACAAAAAGGTAAAATCTCCTAACCTGTTCTAAGATAATCCATCTTGTTCATAAATTCTGGTGTTGGAGTGACAGTTGTCCCTTGATCTGAATCAACCTCTTGGAACAGGTAAAGTGCCCTCTCCTCTCCCCTCCCCTCCCCTCCCCGCCCCTCCCCTCCCCTTCCCTCCCCTCCCCTCCCCTCCCCTCCCCTCCCCTCCCCTCCCCTCCCCTCCTCTCCTCTCCTCTCCTCTCCTCTCCTCTCCTCTCCTCTCCTCTCCTCTCCTCTCCTCTCCAGTATGGTAGCAGTGTAAAATCCTCTCTATTACTCAGCCTGTACTCACTTTCCTTAGCAACTTTTTCAAGAATTATTGTCCATTGACCTTAAATTACTATAGGTTTAAGCAAAGTGATCCTGTCCACTACCGTAAAGCCATCTGAAACTTCTTAAAATCCAAAAGGGGTAAAGTTCCTTCTGTCCCTGTAGAAGAGAAAGCCCAGTGTGTAATCAACAGAATTTCCCTTGACTTCCTTGAGCTTTGACTTCTCCTTTGATTACTCTGGACTTCCAGTCAATATCCCTTAAGCTATATTTTTAAAAAATTTAAATTTAAAAAATCCTTGTAAATTTATATATGCTAGTTATGTTCTACTTGCTTTTTTGCACAGTATGATAGTCAGCCAATTACTTAGCAACTGCACATCTAAGTAGTCAGCCTAACATTATAGTTACAAATATCCCAATAGAAGTATAGTCAGACTTTCTGATTTTCATGTTTGACAGTAGCTGAATGTCTAGTTCTCATAAGACCCTTGAAAAAAAATCACCTCAATACCAATAGTTGGTGGAACCCAAAGATACAAGAACCATGTAAAGCTTTTGAAATAACTAATGGAATATTTTTATCTTCCGTACCATATTCTTCTAAAAGCAAAATTGCTTGGTCTTCTGTTCCAGAAACAGACAGTGGAGAAATACACACATACATATGCTGTACAAGTTTGCAATGTATTTATGATATTCTTTTTCAAATTACAACCTAAGATGTTCGCAGTTCCAGATGAACTGCTAACTTTAGATTCATCTGTCAATAGTTTAAAAAGTTTACTGCTAGCACACAAAAGTGCAGATATGCTAGTACGTCATAAACTCTTTAAAAGTGTTGTGGTTAACCCCCAGTCAGCAACCAAGCACGACACAGCCGCTCGCTCAACCTCACCCCACCCCCCCAGTGGGATGGGGGAGAGAATTTGAAGAGCAAAGGTAAGAAAACGCATGGGTTGAGATATAAACAGTTTAATAATTGAAATATAATAATAATAATGATAATGATGATGATGTAATGAAAAGGAAAACTATGAGAGAAAGAAACAAAACCTAGGAAAAAACAGGTGAGACAACTGCTCATCACCTGCCTACTGATGCCCAGCCAGTCCCTGAGTGGCAGTCACTGCCCCCCAGCTTACAAACTTAGCATGGCATCATATGGTATGGGATATTTATTTGGCCAGTTTGGGTCAGCTGTCCTGGCTGTGCTTCCTCCCAGTTTGTTGTGCACCTGGTAGAGCATGGGAATCTGAAAAGGCCTTGACTTAGTGTAAGCACTTCTTAGCAACAACTAAAACATCAGTGTGTTATCAACTTTGTTCTCATCCTAAATTGAAAACACAGCACTACACCAGATACTAGGAATAAAATTAGCTCTATCCCAGCCACAACCAGGACAAAAGGAAATATAAAAGAAAGAATAAATGACTGGGTGTGCAGTAATCAATAATCAAAACAAAGGATGTGACGTAATTTATGTATGTTTACATTTATTTTTCAGTGTTAAAAAATTCACTATTTTTAGTCTTTTTCAATAAGTCTGAACAAGAAAACATAAAATACTGAAACTACTGTGTAAAACTATTTGCTTTCCTTTTGCCTATAAATAATGCATTGATATTTAACAGTAGAATCCTGTTAAACACAAATTAGTTTCTACCTGCTGACTATGCCTAAACATATTCATGATAATGCATGCCTGCGTCTAACTTAATTGTATATTGCATGCTACTGCTGTTCCATGGAAATCCAGCTAACACAGATTATATCAGGCAACTTGGAAAAACACCTGAAGAATAAACTCTGTAGTAGTCAATCAAGTTTGGAGTATCAATAGATTGTAAATAGCCATAGTATTCAATTAGTTTCTCTTGAGGATACTATATACATACTCTGTAAAATTCACAGACCCAAAACAAGTCTAGTGCACTAATGAATTAATATTTAAGCAGTGCTCTGAAGATGATTTTGTCTTCTTTCTGATAATGCATATACTTTACAGAGGCACTGACCTGTGTTCTGAACTCCAGCTTCAAATATATAATATAGGAACTGAAGCAAGTGAGCACACAGGTCAAAGAACACTCTTTGGATCCGTAAAATCGTAGGTGGTGTTCAAGAGAGTATTAGATCTTGACAACTGGAAACATGCCCCTCACCACTCTGACTTCCCTGTACAGGATGATGTGAGCTAATTTTCAGTCTAAAAGTTTGTTAGTTAAGTCCAAGTTCATCAATGTATTGTCCTGTTTTGTTAATGCATGGAAAAATCAAGGATAATTTGTCTTGTCTACATTAAGATGCCTATCTTTTGAATGCATTGCTCTGGAAGTCCCTGAAATTCATTAAGATGTCTAGAGCTTAGTTTAGACTTGGACAAGTAATTTTTAGGCATCTGCAATGGCTGAGATAAATCCTAATCTAAATAATTTTCTGAAGTTGGCAGTTAACATGTATACTGGACCTCGCTAGGATGCAGCTGATTTTCTTCACAGCAGTCTGTAGGGTGCTATATTTTGGATTTGTGACTAAAACAGTCTTACAACACAGTAGTGTTTTGGCTGTTGCTGAGCAGTGCTTGTACAGTGTAAAGGCTTCCTATTCTTCCAACTCTGCTGCGCCGTGTTAGGTAGCTTGGGGTGGGAAAGAAGTTGGGAAGGGACATAACTAAGACAGCTGAGCCACACTGACCAAAGGGATATTCCATGTCATATAGTGTGATGCTCAGCAATGAAAACTGAGGGGGCGGTCACTTTTGGGAAAGTAGCTGTTGTTCAGAGACGGGATGAGCATTGGTCTACCTGTGGGTGATCGCCTTTACATAATATTTTTTTCTCTTCCCTTCACTTGTTCAACTATCTGTGTCTTAACCCATAAGGGTTTTTTTTTCTTCTTTTGGCATTTCTATTCTCTCCTCCATCCCACTGGGGATGGGGCATGAGCCAGTGACTGTGCAGTGCTTAACTGCCTACAGAGTTAACCCACATCACAGAGGTACAATAAAGTTCCCTGTCTCTACATTCATAGGAGCCATGTTCCTCTTCTGCCCAATAGCTGAGTAGTCAGGCTTTACAGGAAGTGATAGAACTGGAAAGAAATTTTGCTTATTTTGGCTTTTCTCTACTTCCCAAAAGTCTGTAGGTAAGGTCACTCTTCTCTGGTACAGTTGCTGTATGGAAGAGTAAAGACTGCAAGAGAACTGGGCTCTAATGGGAGGTACACAAACTATAAAAACTCTGAACATACCTGACCACAAGGACAACTCAGGAAAGGTGTGACAGATCTGTGCTCTGTTGTCCCCCTTGGAATACTTTTATTTGGTTAAAAATGGATGAAAATTAAAATAATGTATCAAGTAGGACAGTATTATTCATTTAATCCCTGCTTCTAAATCCTCAGACACTTTTATGAGCAGCTACCTCCTTGAGTGTAATTACTTAGTTTTGCATTCTGCCATGTAGCCGTACTCCTTCCTTCCATTCACACTATTATCACAGAGCAAACAGAGCCCATTAAAGAAATTAAATATACCAGATTTAGAACCCACTTCAGCCTTTCTATCAATGTGGGAAAAACACACAAACCCACATCTGGCAATGATTTATTTTTTGGCTTCTATTCTCAAATAGCCATTTATTTTTAGAAAGCAACTTTTAAAAATGTAAGGGTCATGTTAGTCACTATAGAAATAAACACATTAAGTAGAAGAAAAAGGCAATAGGCAGAGTAAAAACTATACAATCTCCTGAATTAAAAAAAAAAAAAAATTATTTAAAAGTTTCCAGGGGATTTCTCTCTATTGAAGAAAGTGCATATCTATATCTAAACCCATTTTTCAGAAGGAATGTCAGTTTTCTGCTTAACAATACCTCAGGTTCATAAAAGGTGACGAAAAGCATTGAAAGGTGTTCTCTTTATCAGTTCAGCATGCTATGTTAAAAGCTTAGCTTGTAATTTTGATGGCACAGATTTGGCTCTAACATCAGACTCATTAGGGGAAGTTCTGTTTTATTGCCAAAATAGAAATGGGCTTATATAACTCTCTTTAGTATTATTTTTTATTTTTTATTTAGGCAGATGTGGACTCCTGCGTTGTTTTTATGCAGTCAAATAGTGCAGACCAAATGAACCGTTGAGTTCACCATTGAGGTGAGTGTAAGAATTTTTATTCGTATATAACAGGCGGCATCTTATCTTGAAATGTCCTTTGTGGTTCAGATCTTATGAATCTGGGTTTCTTACATGGACTAGGAAGAACATTAGTACAGAAAAATCAGACATTTTCCCTCTGTACAATGGAAGAAAATCCTCTTTAGAATGAAGAAAGAAAAATTCAATTCAGTGTCCTCAGGGGTGAGGGAAAAGGACAGGAGCGGGAATATTTCCAGTAAAGAGAAAAAGCAGAAAGTAGGTCAGGAAGAGTGAACTTTCTTGTCTTTCTGCTATTGAAGATGAGGATAGGTAAAGTAGAGACTTTATTGAGAGAGTCTCTCTCACCACCTGTGGCCACATTTGTTGCATACCCTTACCTTTCCTCAGTGACGCTAGCAGATACAACAAGCAAAAATAGGTACATTATTTCTGCTTCCAAAAATCTATTGCCCTACACACTACCTGCTATGTACCTAGCCTATGCGTAAAGTTTTATGAACACTTCACCTTTGCAATTAAATTATCCTCATTTTCACATGGAATTTTATAGATAAAGCAGCTTTATTTAGAACCCATAGTAAGGGCAGCTTCTGAATTAATGTTCTGATTTTTTTTTTCCTAAATCTTTATCTGGCTAGAAGATCTAATGATAACTGACCATCTACTGGCAACTATGCAAAGCCATATGGATTTCAGCGAGTCACAGACCATGAGCAGGTGTGAGCTTCACTGTAGGACAGCTACTGAGTCAATAGTAGGGACTGATATTCTGCATGACATCAGGGATGGATTTTTTCAACAAAATCACCTACAGCATGGTAACCACCATCTCAGTCCAATTAATAACAAAGAATGTGGATGGTGAATTAATACAGTGCTGTGCAATGCACAGTGTAACCAGACTGAATAAATATAAATTCTTTCTCCCCCTCTGTTTTCAGGTTGCAATTGTTTTTTTTTAAACAATAACATAAATGCTCTCAGAAAGAATAATATTTTTTCATTTTACAGTCCTTTTATTGCATATGATCCATATTAATTAGAAATTTAAATATCTAGCTTTAATACTGAAAATAATTTTCTCTTTTGGAGGCCTTTTTGTGTAAATGATGACCATATCTTTGCCAAAACTGAACTTATTTTTTTCATTGATATTTAAAATTTTTCAGAAGTCTACTATGCACATAACTGACATGTGCACGCTATATGTAACAAATGAGTGGCAACAAACACTCAGATGCTTTTCAGTTTTTCACAGCACAAATTTCTTCTCCATACTTCAGGGAAGACCTATAGAACATTTTAAAGTCACATGGAAAACAAAAAATAGAATCTATTAATATTTTGAAAAGTTCCTTTTATATCAATAATACGAATGCAAAATTATGGTTTACACTGTGATCTCCCATAGATTTTATATCTTATATTTTTATATATATATTTATATATCTTTATATTTTATAAAAGTAGCAAAAGCAAATGTGTGGAACATTTTTTAAACATGCACCTAGATATAATTAATTATGTGTATTTTCCTTTCTCTATCTGCTGTCAAAGCAAAGATAGATGCAGTATATAGCTCTCATGTTGAAATGATTGCAATTTTGAAGGGGAACAGTTTTCTTGTCATCTGAATGTAGGTTTTTAGGTATCAGCTAATTAGTCTTCCTTTCTGTAAGACAGCAGAAATAGATCCTGATTATCTGCTTCAGAGAAAATGAAAGGATAGTATGCAAAATTATGGCTTCCCTACATTAATCTCCTTTCAGGTGTTTCATAAGAGTTTCTGTTAAGGTGAAGATATGAACTATACAGATTAAAGTCAGAGATAGGCATTTGTGTGGATAATGTCTGCAGCTGCAGCCTAAAACTAGCTGTTTTATCAGAAAACATTATCTGTCAGAGCTACATTAAATTCAAGAGCCACAATAGACTCCTCCTCATAGATCATATTGTCAATCTCACAACTTTGTATGGGCAATAATCTCAATTCAGGAGGCAAAATATAACATTGTCTTGTTCAACTCTGACACGTGATCAACTCCGTCATTATCACTATTTAAGCCTATCACTTTTTTTCAGTTGAATTTGCGTGATGTTTGAATTCATACCTACAGAGGATACCTCTTAATTTGCCATTGCATTCAGATAGTAATATTGCAGAAATATCCTTAGCCTAATTCTTCCAAAATTCTCATTGTGGTTAATGAATATTATAGTATTAAAAGTATTCTTTCTCCTTAAAAAAATGCAACTTATTTCATCCTGCCAGCCATATAAACACGAGAAATTTTTTTTTCTAAGGCCAAAGCCTACTAGAGTAAGCTAAGAAAGAATGAAAGAAACAAACAAACCAAAAATGAGATTATGATTTTGTTAGAAATGAAGTTGTCAGTCTATCCTCGGCTGATCTGATCAGATCAAAAAGTACTTTTTGACTGTGCAATGACTGAAGTGAGGGCCATCAAACCATGGGGTAGGTTGCCCAGTGAGGTTGTAGGGTCTCCGTCTTTAGAGATATACAAAACCTGACTGGATATGTTTCTGGGAAAACTGTTGAGCTGACCCTGCCTGAGCCAGGGAGGGTGGTCTAGACGATCTAAGCAGATCC
The DNA here is from genome assembly GCF_949628215.1 of Phalacrocorax aristotelis. Taxonomy (NCBI): domain Eukaryota; kingdom Metazoa; phylum Chordata; class Aves; order Suliformes; family Phalacrocoracidae; genus Phalacrocorax; species Phalacrocorax aristotelis. Next base: position 52,214,372 of record NC_134276.1, read on the forward strand.
CTTTCAACTCCAATGATTCTGTGATTCTGTGTGATTTTGTGAAACGCTTTAGGATTCCAAAATCTGATTGGCTCAGAATTTTAAGGCACATTGCTTTAAAATAATCCTTGGAACTGGATTACTATATCTCATAACATAATAATTAGCATGTAATTAGTTTTATACAAAGACATGTACTGTCATATGGTTTCTTTACCATGGAGATAAATGGAAATACTATTTAATTATCCAAAAACATAGTGTATGTCTCTAAAATGCCTTGTTAAAGTAATATAGTTCATAGTAAACAAGCCATGTGATGTTAACTTAGAGAACTCCCAATAAATTAAGAAGCTCATTTAATGCCAACTGTAATAACTAAATGTTCATTTTAAAAGTATTAGAGTTTTCTATCTTACAGGTCCCTAGACTCAACTTTGATTCATTCCTAATATTTATGGATGGTCTGGGGTAACACAGGCAGTGATCTACTCATAACTGAAAATAATGACTTCATCCAGTTTTGAAAGATATCATTTAAGAAACAATGTGTGCTGTGAATGCTACTTTACTTGGTGTTTCTTGTTCCAGTCTACAAAACAGATAATCAAAGCTGCGAGTGTATAAGTTCATGTTCTTTAAAAAAACTGCTTGCACTTCTGTGACATTTAGTATATAATTTTGGAAATATCCATTATTATTAAAGTTATTCTAAAGAAAAGACTTCTTATATCAATGGGTGTCAGTTTAGAATTATTGGAGACTTTCAGTTAACTGCTAGCTAAAATATGGACCATAAATCCATATAGAACCTAACTTGAAGATCACAAGTCTTCAGCCTAAAATTGATCAAATTGATTCAGTTGTCAAGTTAATGACCATTCTAAAGTACTGAAGCAAAATTATATTGTTTAGTGTGTCTAAAACACAAATTGAGCAAGCATTGAAGATCAAGGGGCTGATGCCGGTACACTGATTATCAAAGTATCGATCATCTTTCATAGCCATTCAGCATGAACACATACATTCCTTAAGTAATCATTAATGTCAAGCTCAGTTATACTTTCATTAAAATGCATTACACTTGCCTATTAAATCACCACAATTCAAATGAGTCATTCTCTATTGTCTTGGTGGATGTATTGGAGTGTATTTTTCCATCCTTGCAATGCTGCCACATTTTGTTTTCAAACTTCTACATTAATTGGTTTGTTTCAGTTAATTTTTTTAATTCTTTTGATATTGTCAGCATTATGCTATTTTTTTTTCCATTTTCTTTAAATATGAATTGCATTTCATAGCTGGTGTTTAACTGCATGTCTTTCTTAATTGTGGAAGTATCAGCTGTTCAAGAGCTTGAACATTAATGCGTTCACTTGTTATTTATATAGTTAGGAAATAAATTATAATAAATAACCATAAATGTCTGAATCTGAACTTTAAGCAACAGAGCAAAATAAAGCAATGTGGGTAATTAAAAATTAGATCTATATATAGCCTATTGTATGCAGATATATGTCTGGATGATTGTAAAGATTAGGAGTGTGTTGGCTATGTGTTATCTTTTTGCCCAGTTGTGTGTCACTTTTCCAAGGTGATGTTGATTAAGATTCAAATGGTGAAAGCTCAGTAAGGCTAATACTGAAGTAAACAGGAAAAACACCCATTAATTTATACCAAAGCTTTTGCTGACCCTACAGATCTATTCAAAATACACCCATTTATCAGGATTTTGTTGAATAGTTGGTATTATATAAACAAGTAACTAACCAATTAGTGTTAGTTAATATGCTACTGTCAAAGATGTTCACATCTTTCTCAATACTAACTTGCAATTTTAATTTCACTTTCATCTTCAATTCTGTAAAACTTGACCTATGAAGGAATAATAATAATAAAAGAAAATCATAAAACATTGATACCCAGTGTTCTGAGTAATATTAAGAGATATTCAGAGTATGTAAAACTTGCTTTCTTCCTCCAGTGCAATACATTTCTACTCACTACCCTGCATCATAAAGATAATTTATGGAGGAGCAGTTTTTAAGTACAGATCAGTGGGATACAAATGTAAACTCTGAAAAAATCTGTTTGTTCATTAGTAAAAAGAACACTGATCAATCTGTACAAGGCTGCTGGCAGATCCTCAGTGTGAAGTTGTTGGACCTAAAATACAGTATGGTTGACTTGGGAGTCAGGTGGTGGCACAGAGTGAAGATGTCTTGTGGCTGTAACCATGATTTAATATTACAGATTACTGCTTTACCAAGTAAAGAATGGGGGACTGATAAGAACTACAGTAAAAATACTGCTTTCTTATTTCCCAGTTTATATGAAAAAGTTCGTAGAATTGATTTTTCACTGTATTTTACATACCACCACAGCAAATATCACAGAGTCACAGAATCACAGGTTGGAAGTCACCTCAGGGATTATCCAGTCCAACCTTTCTAGGAAGAGCAGAGTCTAAACAAGGTGGCCCAGCACCCTGTCCAGCTGAATCTTAAAAGTGTCCAACATGGCCGAGTCAACCACTTCCCTGGGGAGATTATTCCAATGGTTGACTGTCCTCACTGTGAAAAATTTTCCTCTGGTGTCCAATCGGAATCTCCACAAGAGCAACTTGTGTCCATTCCCCTTGTCCTCTCCATAGGACTCCGTGTAAAAAGGGAGTCTCCATCTTCTCTGTAGCTACCCCTCAAGTACTGGTACATGGTGATGAGATCCCCTCTGATATCTGATGCCTTTTCTCAAGGCTGAACACTTGTCCTTCATAATCTGTAATTCCTTTGTAACTGAATAAGAAATTACATCAGGAAAACAATTCAATAAAGAACTTTAATGACTTTTTAAACTGTGGTAATGATTATATGTCCTCTTGTTTGATACACCTATACATTGTTTATATACAATCATATTATTATGACTCATTTACAAATATTTGTCTTTGGGATTGGAAGGGTGGGAATTCAACAGATATTTTTCATTCTCCATTCTGAAAATTTACACAGAGCATATCTGAAAACATTACAGTGCCCTTGTCTTCTTTGAACTAACTATTTGTTTAAATGGAAAGTTTAGTAATCTTTCTTGTGCAAAATATTGTACATAGATTCAAGTGAAGACCAAATTTATAGTGAAGGCAGCCGAGCTTGCTTTAGATTTATAGTTCAACATCACCCTCTGCTGGCAGCATGCCTGAATTAAAATATGGACAGTTCTGAAAATTTTGCGTTTTTTGTATTGTTTGAAAAAATATGAACATCACTTTTACTAATCCAAACAATATGTTTAACTAAGTTCCCAACCCATGTTTAGTTAACACTGTTATGTTTTAACTACTTACAAATATAAATTTCCCCCCCCCCGCTGTTGATTAGCCCAGGATACCAAAATGTTAGGGAGGAAGTATTAAAGACAAGATCAGAAATTTCTTTCAGTTCAAATATAATGTGAAAAAGTGAGGAAAATAGCACTGGAAATGTTGGGGAGAACAATAACTAACACGTTTAACTTACTGACTTGATTTATACATTGCTGAGAAATAGCAGCTTTTCCTTCTCTCTGTTTACCTTGTAAGGTCCTTAGAACAGCTCCTTATGAACTTACATGTTTCCAGTCACAGCCGGTTTCCAATACTGACTGTGTCTTTGGCAAAATTTCAATAGCTATCTGAAGAAATATACTGCTACTGCAAAAGTAGTAAAATCTATCCAGTCATGACAAACCTCAAAACAAAAGATGTGGTGAAGATCATCTGGAATCAATTCCTGTTAACATCTTAATTTTTAGTGATTCCAAAAATAATAGGCCTGTGAATGTGTAAATTCAAAAGAGATGACCCCTGGCATGAACAGCAAGGCTAAAGCTGTTTTTGGGGCTTAACATTTTTTCACAGCAGCAAAATGACAAGTCGTTTACTGACTTGGAGCCTGATATTAACATCAGAAATCACTGTCACTCTCTAGAATTTTAAGTAATAATAATGTACATGTGCATAAATCTATGCAATTATCTAGTACAGTTTAGAATGCTTTCACATTTAGGCCCTACTGAAATCACTACCATTCACTTCACTGCAGTTTCATTGGGCAAAATATAAATATGCATGCTTCTGCTTATCTCTTCCATATCTGAGTTTTGGTGATCTTATTCATGCTCATAATATTTTGATTATCTTTTTTGAAGACTTACAGTAATGCAATTAAGTAATGATCTGGCAAAGTTTGCTAGAAATACTCCACCCAGTTACCAGGTGTTCATATATGCATACTTTTTTTTTTTTCCACTTGCATTTCTGTGGAATAAATAAAAAACCTGAAATATTAAAAACCACCCACCTAGGAATGAACAGGACAACAATGAAAATTAGAGTTGATTACAATTAAAACAATCTCTGTGGTTATTCTCTGTGTTTATTTTTACACTAAGCAACAAAGATATGGAAGTTTGTTTCTGCCTTGTGTGTCAATGGTGGAGTAGGGCAAATGAGCTCAAATATTATCAATACTTAAGTATACTTGTGGTTGTGAAAGATGACCACCCAAAGAGAGAAATGATCATCTATAAATAACATGATCATTTACCTAATCTCAAAAAACAGCAATAAAACAAGACCATGAATGTCCTTTCTACATTCCCTCTAGCCTTAGAATGAAACATTCCCTTCAAATTATCAGTTTACAGTTTTCCTGGTCAGAGACAGTAAAATCTAAATTGCTTGAATTTGTGGAAGAGAACAAGTTTTTGTGTACCTGAATCAGAAAGTTCTTTCCTTGCTTCTGTTAGCCTAGTTGGCTTATTAGGGAGTAAGATTATTTGCAAGGTGGTAGTTGCTTCAATGAAAAGTGCCCCATGTGTTAGGTTTCAAAAGGAGGAGGGAATTACTCACAGTCAACATTTAGGAACATGATATACAGTTACTTTCTTCTTCATCTTTGATTTTAAAATAGCACTTTTGTTTTAAATAAAGTTTTGTTTCTGGGTTTGTATTTTTTTGTTCCTAGTGGTACATCTACGTATCTTTTGTATTCCTTTTTCCACTGAGACTTCCATCCAATGTTAGTTACAAGTTTTGTACTGTAAAGGAGGTTTCCAGTGTTGAGGAAAAGGATATTTAAAGTAATCCACTGATTAGGCAGTGGGTTCAAGATTTTCTTAAGGAACAACAGAATAGAAGACAGAGAAGGATAATCGGGCATCTTTTCTGGCCCTCTAGTTTTTAACAATGACCTTTTAGTAGATAAGAAGCCTATGAAACTTTTGATTAAATTTCTCCATACTTCACTGAAAAAAATCTGATTGGGTTTTGGTTGATTTACAAGTTCAGCTTACTGGAAGAATGTGGAATTTGCATCTTGAAAGACTTCTTCAGTCTAAACCTTGATTAAGTTATCTCACAATTAATAGATTTCATTTCATACTTCCAATATAGAAATAATCCATGAAACATGGTAAACTACCAGTTACAGAAAAACCTCAAAGCCAGATAAATAAATGATCATTTTGTACTTTTTGTACCTATGAACTCTCAAATCACTGAGATGATGTGAAATTTTGGTAAAAGACATGATGTAATATTACAACAGCATAAATGATAAAATACAACTTGACCTTTCAAATGTGTTGTGTTTACCCTACAGTAAGAATGACAATGTAAAATATAAACCCTTCTTAGGTTTTTCGTTAACACTGATTTAATATTTTCCAAACTGTTCCTATTCCATTATATTGTAAGCGTTGACATTTCGGAAAAGTTTCTTCAGTTATTAGCATTTGATGACCTGTTAGCTCTTCTCTTTCCAATAATAAATAATAACAGTAACAAATAAATACAACAATAGATTGATGTTAGTTTAAGTGTTACTGCTTTATCTTAAATAACCTGTAATACCCACTGTTGCTGAATAATCTGAGTTCAGGCTAAATCACCAAGAATATTCCTTCCTTTTTCTATTTTTAGCTGACTGTTGTGTATGTTTTCATATATTTGCTAGAAACTAATCAAGCACATTAGATAAATAAATTTGTTGTGATAATCTGTACACATCTTGAATTATCTGAAAGCTGAAACATTACATAAATAGATGCCATTATATACGAAACAGAATTATTTTATTTCCATTAGAGAACACATGTTTATTCCATTTAGAATGTGGATGAACAGAAAATCATTCTTGCTGTCTTAGTGAGTTTTTTGATCAGCTGTGTGTTCTTAGACTAAAACATATAAAAGATATTTAATCTGATGGTGTCCATCCTAACAAATTTGTTTTCATTATCATTCTGGGTTTTTTTCTTTGGGCTTCAGAACTTTGAGTCCACATAAATAGTTGTCTTTTTTGTCCTGACTGCAACATGATCAGGTCTGTGCTGTAATAGCTGTAGTATCCTCATTCAGACCATGCATTCTTCTATTTCTTTGCTTCTAATTCTGGGAAAAGCATTTAGAATCACCATAAGCACAACAATTACCTCAGTTTATGCACTCTACAATGTGGTTACCAGCTGTTGGTCTTGAGGACCACATGGGCTCTTTCGTTCTTACCTTGCTGTTACTTCTTGTAATCTTGATAACTATTTTTTTTCAGTGTGTGAAAAAATTACTTTGCAGGGAAATAGTAAACAGAAGAAACACTTTTTCAAATTAGTCAGCATCTGGAGATTTATCTTATGTCTGTTTTTAAAAATTGTAAGAGCATGTACATATTTATTTAAGAGGTATTTCCCCACCTAGAACTTTGTAGATATCATAATGTATACTCCCATATTGACCTACAGACTCCATAACACTGCCACAATGTGCCCTGAGAGCACCATTAAGCCTTACTGGCTTTGTCCAGCCTCACCTGAAACCCCCTGCCTGTGGACCCAGGAGATCCATTTCAGCTGGCCTGGGTACCCAGTGTTGACCTAAGTTTGCTGTATGTGTGCCTCTGATCTCAACTCTGTCCCCTGATGTTCCTGAGTTGCTGATGGAGATCTTGCTTTGACTTTAGCTGTGAATTTTCACTTTGTGTTTGTCTAAGGATCTTTGGACTGTTGATGAGACCTGTTGCTGACACCAACCCTGCTCTATTGCTGTAGGGCTGCACCCTATCAGTAAGGGCAGCACCAGCACTGGGGTCATCTTGGCTCCATGCTCACCCGCCCTAGAGGCAGGCCCATTCCTTCAGAGATCACCTATGCAAACTGGATCCTCACAAATGCATGGGGCCCAATGGGATGCACCCACAAGTGCTGAGGGAGATGGTGGATGTTCTTCCTGAGACACTCTCCATCATCTCTGAAAGGTCGTGGAGGACAAGAACTGTGTCTCATAGCATCCTCACAGGCAAACTAAGGAAGTGTGGGTTAGATGAGTGGATAAAGATATGTGGGACATGTCAGGTCCCACATTAGACCCTGAGCTTATGGCAGTAATAACTTCTCTTTTCTGTTTGCCATGATTCTCTGAATGTAACTCAGTATGTTTGCATTGCTGGCAAGTAGAAAACTCTATTGGCTTATTAAGCCTGCTGCTAAACACACATTGTTTTCATCGGGGCTGCTAGCTGTTTCTTAGCCTCTGCCAAGGGTGGGATAAGCACTTGGTTACTCCTTCCCACGTGCAGACCTTTGGACTTCCTCTTTTCAAACTTTGACAGATTCCTTTTTCTCAAGTCCCTCTGGAATTAAGCTGTACTTTTCAACATGTTTAACCATTCTGCTGTCCTACCTTTATTACTGTCTGCAAATATCTTGAAGGCACATTCTGTCTCACCATCCAGATTGCTGATACTGTTCAACAGTATGGAACCCAGCAGACATTTCTCAGACATTCTGTTTGACCTGGCCCTCAACATCCTGATCACTGCCCTTTGCCCTGAGTATAAAGCTAGTTTTATACTCATTTATCCAGTTTGCACTTCCTTAGCTTACAAAAAAGAATGTTGAAGAAGATGGTGTCACAGACCTTGCCAGAATCAAGTGTATCTATCAGTCTCCCATCATTCATATAGCCAGTCATTTCATCATGGAAGTCAATGGAGTTGCTAAAAAAATTATTATCATTTGTCCAGTTGTAATAAAAGCAGTTCATAATATTTGTTTGACCAGTTATTGCCTTCTATGAAGAAACGACAGTTATATGGATTATGAGACAGTCGTGAATGCAAACAGTACAAGTTTTATTGTAACTGGGCTAGCACTAATAGACCAAATTATCTAATTATTACAGAAAATAGTTTAATTAATACTACAGTTTAAATCAGTTATTAAAAAACTAACCAGTGTATTTTCCTTTTATTCTTCTATTGAGCTCTTCCTTCCAGCATTTCTCTTTTCCCTAAAGCCACATTCTTGCTCAGAAAAGGTTAAGATGCATCATTAGTGTCCTGAATTTTTTACAGGGAAGAGATGAAGCTGAAGGTCTCTTCCTCCTTTGACTTGCCTCTGGTTGGGGTTATTTTTATGTTTTCTTAACACAAAAATACTTGCCCTGCTTACTTGCTTTTTTGTCAGTGGTTGCAGTGTAAAGTTCGAACATGTTCAACAGCTAGCTATTAGTTAAAGCTGCACAACAATTTCTGCAGGCACAATTAGCATAAAGAGCTAATTGTTATTCAGTGACCGTATAGATTTGTCTGACCTTTACTGTATAATATGGTATTCATCAAGCTAATCTAGAACCATAAGACAACAGTCCACAGTCCACTAACTGCTACACAACTGCTGCTGCAGCTAAAACAAACTAAAACTATCTCAGGGTAAGACAAGCTCAGATAAATCCTGAGACCCTGCGGTGTCAAGTAAATACAGCCTTTTAGTAGAAATGGCAAAATCATATTTACCTGACATCTTTGGAAATGGAAAAAGAGGTTGTTTGCCATAATGTTAACACAGACTGAGATGAGCTAACTTACTTACAGTTCCCCAGGCACTCATTTTCACCCTTGTTAAAGATAAAAAGAACATTTGCTCTTTTTTTCCATTCAGGAATCTTCCCCCAGTCACCACAGTTTTCCATATTTCATATAGTTTTTGTAAACACATCAGCTTGCTCTTTAAGTACCCATGGATAAAACCCATCCAGCCTTGTGGATCTGTATACACCTAGCTAATCTACGTTCCAACCCAGGAAACAGAATTTCTGCTACAGCTAATAGAAGTCTACAGCCTTTTTAATTAACTGACAGTTTACACTATCAGGATTTGTCTAGGCTTGCCTTGGCTTGAGATTGTTTAGATTCTCTTTAAAATAATCTAATGGAAAAGTTTGTCAGGGAAAATGTGGGTCCTTCTAATGTATGAGGGAGACGACCAAGTGATGGAGCCATTTAGGATAGGCTTAAGTGCTCAGTGCTTTTTTTCCATCGTTCTTCACAACCTAAGTCTGTGTACACCTGAACAGTTTGGGTAGAAAAGGAGGAGTCAACAGTGAGGGAAGTGTGGTTCTGTTCTGGTGGCCAACCCAGTTTAAATGTCCTTGTGGTAGAAGGGACAGACAACAGTGGGGGGCAATAAGACAGGGGTTATTTTGTGGCACTCAAATCTCATTGCTGCTTGGGGCTGTTTTATTAGTTAATTTCCTTCTCTGTTTCCTTCTCATCATTCCCCAGTAGTAGTGTGAAAGACTGCTTTCCTCAGTTACACTGCAACTACCTAGGTTTGTCAGACCCGTACTATATATAGTACATACAGAGTCTAAGCTAAAATAGGTTGCAATGGCTTCTGAATGCCATGAAACACCTTACCATTAGACAACTGTTAGGAGAAGCTTAACATTCTTCTCTAAAATGCTTGCAAAGAAGCAAATAAATTTAATATTTCTGCTGCCTGTCCATTTGCTGATATAACAGCTTAGGTAGAAAAGAGCTATTGAACCAGTACATGTTTGATAAATAATGGAAGAGTTCCTGTAACTATAAAAATATATTTAGTGCAAGGAGTAAATGGTCATAAAATTTTTAGCTCATCTATTTTGCTCTAGTAAACTGATCTAATTATAATTAAAAGAAGGTGTACATCTTTCACTAATTACACTGGGAAATCTTTTAACTATTCTACAGTTTTTTCCCTTGGAAATGAAATTAAGTTCACATTGTTCTCATCCAAATTGATCTGATTATAATTGTGCACATTAGCTCTCAAAATGAAAGCTGGTTATGAAAAAGATTATTCCTTCTTTAGGTAATAGAAAGGTTTTGGATAAATACATGGGATGTATTTTTGTTATGCATCTCTTCGGTTCTACTCACATGGCCAAAACAGGCAGGCAATGACCAGAGACAATTTAATTATTTTTATAAAGTATTGGTGACAGTTTTAGACCTCACTATGTATCCTAGGATATAGATCGGTAACTACAATGACTGTTTAAAAATCCCTAGCATTAATTTCATATAAGCTTTTACTTTCAATACTGAAGAGAAAATTCCTTTGACATGATCTGCTTTGAAAAGATAGCTGCTTTTTTTTTTCAACTTCTGTGCTTGTGGAAAATGAAGCGCATATTGATTCAGGTTTTCTGGGTGATGTGCAGTAACACAATGTGTCATTCTATATCAAGATGCCTTGTTACAAAAGGGCTGGTAATTTGAATTCATTCATCCATCACAACAGACTCATTTGATTATAATTTTGGGTCAGTAGAACTGTCCATTAAGTGGATGATGTAGACTAGCATTTGGTTAGTGAAAGCAGTTCTGTTATAAAGCTTGACCCACCAAAGTCAGAAATATTACAAAAGCTGCATAAAGAAACTGCAGCCTGAAAAAAGGGCACAATTGTTAACATCACTAAATAAAATATCAATTACCTTGTGGTGATCAGTTTCCCTGTGGAAAACTGAAGAATTTAAATTTAGTGTGCTGTATTCCTTGTAAATTTTTTTTAATGACAAAGTCTGTACACCATAAGGAATAAATAATGATCCCCTTTTTTTTTTCTGGTGAGAATTTGTTTCCCCAGACAAATTGAAGCTCACTCAGAGGCATAAAACAATGGTTCTAGATAGATAACCTAATGAAAGTTATGAGTCTAGAACAATGGTCAGTAGAGGCCTAGGCAGGAGGGCCTAGGATATAAACAGGCTGGGATGTAAACGTATATCTGGTGGTATAATATATGAGACAATGTACTCCCACTTCAATTAGATGCTTCAGGGTGAGGAGGTGTTCATTCCAGAACCTGCATTTCCATTTAAACAGGGGCACCTTGATCATTTTGTATATGTGTGAAAAAATGAAATTGTTGCTTGAATTACATTAAATCTTAATCCTGACAGTTGTATTTAGCTTAAGGACCTAAACTAGTGTAATCATAATATCTCTTTTTCCCATTCATCTTTCTGTATATGTACATGTATTCATATAACTGCCTTCTTCATTATGAGTGCCTTCAGAGCGGGGTAATTCTTTGAATCCTCTGGAACCTACAATGAATCTTAACAGAGAGATGGGAACATCAAGGAAAATAATATTTTATGACTTTCATCAGAATAAATATCTGGGTGGGGACGATGGATATTATTTGTGTACCCATAACGGAAAAATTACACAGGAAGCCTAATTTATATTATAAACTAGAACTGAAATAGGGGTTATAAAACCACACCACCCATTATTATATATGAATATGGAATTTCTTGCTTCTCCAGAAAATAAAAATTATAAAGCTTAAATACAACTTATTCTTAGAAAATTAAATTTAAAGAAAGTACACAGTAGAGTATGCAGTACAGAGCTTAAGATTCCTGCTTTTGACTGTACTAAAGTGAATCAAGTGTTGTGTCTCAAATATCACTCCAGCAACAGCTTGGGACTGTCAGCAGAACCTAGAGGCTTGTTAATTCACATAAACCAGAGCTGGGCTGGGCTCAGTTGCCTGGACAGTCAGTCTGGTGTTTGAGGTGTCCTAGAGTGTCTAAAACATCTGCACATGTGTAGGAAGAGGACTTACAGTATGGGAGGTCTGCACCCTGCAAGAACAGCCACTGGATCCAAGAGGCAATCGCAAGGGCATCTCAAATGTCATTAGGCACTGATTTTGAGACAGATGAAGTGAGGTCCTACATTTCATTAGCTGTAAAGCTGCATAGCTTTCTAGATTTTATTGACTGATGAAATCATGTAGAAGAGCAATATGGTAAGCTTGTTGCTGGTGACATGCCATAAGCTTTGTACTGAGTTTGCAAGGCCTCAGGTTTGTCAGGCCTGCTCTTTCTGAACAGTTTTGTACAGATAGTAGTAACAAGTGGTTTTCTATACAAAACAAGATATAATGACTCATCAGTGTGAAGAATGGCGAGCCTGGTATGAGGGCAGAGGCCTTCAGAAGTAGAGATACATGATGTAGTGTAGAGCAGCTCAGGCACATGGTCGGTCACAGGCTTGGCACTGGAGACCCCACAGCTCTTAACAACTCACCCAAGGTCAGTTATAGAAATGCAGACGAGGAGTTGGAAAAAACCCTAGTTTTAGGAGTAACAGAGAGAACAAAGCAATAATATCTAAGATAGGTAGAAGGCACTTTACATAGTATATTTGGAAGTAATACAGAACTACAGATCAATTAGAAAAGAGCAAAGATGTAAAAGTGTGTTAGCAAGCATGTAAGAATGATCCTAACTGTATCCTAGAGAAAAGAATAAGGAACCATCAATATGAACATCATATTCTTCCTGACAAAGGCCTCCAGAGGCTGAAAACTGTAATGCCCTCCCACATACCACCTGAATGAAGTCACCAACATTAGGACTCAAAGGAACAGGGGAAGGTTGACTGTAACACCAGGAAGAGGGGTATAAAAGAAGTGTGTTTTTAATACTTTTAACTGCATCATTATTCATTATTCTTCTGCAACAATTAGATGCGGACTAAAACTGATTAGACTCTTAAGTTATGTAAATATATAAATAAAATAGTAAAAATAAATTATTGATTGTACGAATCTGAAAGGTGTGCTTCCTCTTTTCCCATAAACAAGATTTTGAGTGTAACACTGAGGCTGGTCCTGTTGCTTGCACATGATGACCCAGCATATCCTCTGTGGGCTCCAGGTACCTTCCAAACGGTGCAGCTCTCTTGTAGTTTGATGATCACAGCTGTCAAACACTTCTGGATTCCTCAGACAGTCTAGTTCTCTCATACAACATTAACTGTCCATGTTTAGGTAACTGAATTGAATGCACTGACTATTGACATGGGGGCTAGACAGCTATATTTTAATGTTTTAATATCTGAGCTGAATTTCAGCCAACAAACGACTGTTTAGCTATGTATAACTGAGTATTATGGCAGTGCAGAAAAAATATTCACACCTTTAATGTTGCAAAATATATTTTAGCAGTCTCATACATTTTTCTACACACTTTATAAAAGACATCAGTGAGCTAATAGAACACAACTAAGTACATTTTTAAATGTAATTGAAAGGTTATATTCTTTACAATCTAACACCTGAGAAAATGTAACCAAGCCAACAGGACAAAATGGAAAGTATTTAGGCATTTGGGAATTAGTAGGAGAAGGAGGTGAAAACCCTCTATGCTAGGTTCTTAAAATACCAATACTGACTGTATTGGAAAATTTTAAAATAACTGAACATTAGTTTCTCTATATTCAGTTTTTGTAAGATTAACTGTATTTTTACACAGTAAATCATCTGAAGATATTTGGAAGGATATGCTATATAATGCAATTAGTATGGATAAGTTCTGTTAACAAGCTATGAAATAAGTCATATATAAAATATTCAATTTAAAACACTGTACTTGATTTCAGTAAGTATAGCAAACTGAAGCAATCCTTCCCCACTCCCCCCAGCCCCTGCCCCAGACATGAGGAAATATTACTTTCCATTTTCCCAAATAGTATTACTTTTTCCTTTCACAATTACTTTATCATGCTCATATTTTGTTCTTCCCACCATCTTGTTCTGTTACTGATTGCATGTCTCATCAGTAATCTTGCAATTATTTTAAATTATGTTCTTAGTGATTTAAATTATTTTGACTCATATACCTTAATTAATGATATTCAAATGAACGTTTGAACTTGAATCTGTCTTTCATTCCTAGCTCAGGAATTCATTACCAGTCCAAAATTACTAACTTGTCACAAAAAAACGACTTTAGAAGGAATTAAGCTTAATATATTTTAAAAGCTATCTACCTCTGCCCTCTAGTGGTCATGTCTTTTTTCATTCACATCCAAAAAAAAAAACAAACCTGCAACACAACCTGAGAAATAAAGTCCTTATTGATTTCATCTTATGTCATCTTAGCTTACAAAATTCGGTCAACTTTTCTGTAGGAAGTGTTTTTATGCAACATGTCTTTAGACCCATGCCTTCAAAATCAAAAAATACTTTCTAAGCATACAAATAAGGTAATTTTCCATGTCCAGTATGATATAAAGATGTTTCAATTATGTTGCACTGCAGTTTCACTGAATCTTTTTAAGGGATTTTCAGTTTTGAAGCACTGCAGCATGAGAGACTGCACCCCAACTCATGCAGTGGAGTTTGCTTGAAATTCCTACTTTTTTTTCCTTAAAACAAACTCCGGGGGGGGGGGGGGGGAGGAATAGAAAAGAAAAAGAAGAAAAAAACAAAGAACACAATAAAACCAAAACATTGGACTATAGTAATTAATTTATTATAACAAATGTAATAGTAGTGTATTATTCCTGGCTGGCAGCCAATTCTAAAAAACCTCTTTTGGCTCTAGGAAGTTTTCCTTTCCCACACCACTGAGGCCTGTCTGACAGTTCGTTAATCCTCTGGGATGCAGGTGGCATCCTCATCTGCTGCATGTCTGTTAATTCTGTCTGCTCCAGACTGTTGACTCTTCTTGAACATTCTCTTCAAGTTCAGTTGCTCCCAGTAGAAAGGGGCAGACTCCCCCATTTGGCAAGGCTCAGCCAACTGTCACTTGCCCTTTAAAGGAGCACAGAATAAGAAAATAATTCCAGTTGGAAGGGAGCTCTAGAGAAAATCAGTCCAAACCCCACTAAAAGCATGGCCTATTTCAAATATGTATGCTGTGTTTTAGGGCCTTTTCCTGTCAACCTTTCAACATCTCCAGGGATGAAGATGTCACAGTCTCTCCAGGCAGCCTGTTCCAGTGTTGATCACCCTCATCGCAAAGACTGTTTTTGCTAGTATCTTATATTAAGTTTCTGTTTGTTTGTGTTTCAGTTTGTGCTTTTTCCTCCTGTCTTGTCACTGCATATTTTGGAGGAGTTTGTCTCCACTTGCTTTGTATCCTCTTACTAGGTAGGTGATAGCAGCAACATGATCCTTCTTGAGCCATCTCTTTGGGCTGAGCAAATCCACCTCCATCAGTCTCTCCTCCTAGGCCATGCCCTCCAGCCCCCTGTACATCTTGGTAGCCCTCTGCTGGACTTACTCCAGTATTTCAATGTCTTTCTTCTGTGATCCCAAAACTGGACAGTGTTCCAGACATGTCCCATATGTGCAGAAGAAAGGGGAATGATGTCCTCCCTTGACCTGCTAGTAATACTCTTAGAATGAAGCTCAGGAGATATTGGCCTTCACGGTTACAAGGGCATACTCCTGACTCGCATAAACAGACTTCTGCAAAACTGTTTTCCATTCAGCCCTCAGCGCTTTCCAAAAATCTCCTACAGTGCTTGTACCCAGACACATTGCCCTTCAGAAAATACTGGTCTGGTTAATGTCCTCCTTCCAAACTCAACCTTGTAATCTTGCTGCTTTTCTATGTTGTCTTCACCCCTTCTTGATCAGGCATTATGTAAGACACCTGACTACGACATCACTCAGTCTCCCTTCTCAGTCCCACCTAAAAACTCTTAGCTGGTTAACTGGTCATTCCCAAAGAGAGCTGTGTATTGCAGTCCCTCCTGAGTTCAGAATGCAACTCCTGTCCTCCCCTTCCTGACCTGTCCTTTTTGAAGGACCTGGACCCATCATAGCTCTGCAGTCATGCAACATATGTTACCACATATCTGTAATCTGTGGGATCATACCTTTAACATCACCTTAAGACTCTTAAAGACTCTTAAACTGCTCCTGTCTGTTTCCCAGAGTGCACATGTTTGTGTACAGTCAGTCAAGGTGGGTTCCCAGTCACACTGCTTTCTCAGTGGAAATGAGAGCGCCTCCCCTACCATACATCCTCACTGCTTTTTAAGCTTTGTGTAACTCCCCTCAACAAGCCTAGTCTGAACCCGTCCATAACAGGCTGGGCAAAGATAGCCATCGGCAAAGATAGATCCTGCATTTCCCCACCCATTCCTATTCCTCAGAGAGGGTCCTGGGGCCAAAAACACTGGCACATGACATCAAATGTCCAATCATTTGTTCACTGGAAGACTGCAGCCGCACCTACTTAATTTTTTTCCATTGTCTGACAGAAGCAAGGACACCACCATGTGAGCTATTATTGTAAGAGAACAAAGAAGAATAAACATTCAGTATCCTTGAAGAAGGCCTGAGAAACTGATGAAAGGGAAAACTGTTGCCTCAGCTGGGTGAGAAAGTATGAAGCCAGTATCTTTTAACCAAGGACATTCTGGGGCAATTTGAACTTAAAGAGAACAACTAATTCGGTGTTTTATGTAACTAATCAGGATGTTTTATGTATGTTGCCATCTTGGTAAGAACTAAGTGCCCTTTGGGTGAACTATCCTCGTTATTATCTTAAAAATCATGCCCATGGGTCAGAAAGCCCACTATTCAAGTAAGCCCCTTACTCTCTGAGCATGTCTAATGAATTTAAAAGGAGCTGTACCTTTAAGATGAAGTAGGAAAGAGACTAACCAATGATTAGTTGGGGGTTTGAATATTAGCTGATTACTAATGCATTTAACTGTATAAATACCCTGTAGTTTCTTGGTTCAGAGTTCTTGATTTGTGGAAAACCACCAAGCACCCAGGCTTGTACCGCCCTGAAAATAAATTAGCAATGTCTCTCGTGAGTGTGTGATTATGGACCCATTGCACACTGGGCAATGAATCCTCTTTTTGGACAATGCTATGCCTTCCTTCCTTACACCCAGAGCTGTGTGCTCATCCTTAGTGTGGTCAATGTTTACTTTGGTGGTATCATTTGTGCTCACATGGACAAGCAGCAAGAATTACTTGCCCAAGGCCTCAGAAATTTCTCCACCCATCCTGGATACAAGACCCTGAGAAACAGCAGAACCTGTTAGACAGCCCAGCTGGTGAGCAGATGGTGCCTTCACCATCACGCCACCCTCACCCTGCCAGAAGGAAGTTTACAAACAGCTCCTGGTGGGAGCTGTTCTCTCTCATCTGTTATCAGGACTCAGTTCCTCTTCTGTAAAAACACATCTGCAAGAGGAGAAAAAACCTTCTTCCTGCTGTCAAGAGCCAGGCTTTCAGCCTGCCCCAACCTTGTAGTCTCCAAACTTTACTGATTCAAGCACAGCTTAACTCTCCTTCCCTAGCAAAGCAGGGCTGAAGCTGTTACACTTTCAGGGTCTCAGTGAAGAACTCATCAATCTTCTTTCTGTTCACCCGCGCTCTGATATTTTACAGACTATTCAGCCCTTCCTGCAGCCTCTTCACTGAGTGACGCAGTGCCTAGCTGCAGTTTACCAGCATGAGGGTGGGGGTCACAACCATCCCAGCCTATTTCCCAGTGAGGAGTCTGACATTCCGAGCACTGGGAAACCATGTCCTTTCACAGGACTCAGTAGGGTAAAGCTTTCTGATCTGCCCTTGCAAGTCACTGGTCAATGCCACCCAGGACTGTGTCCTGTGGTGTGTTACTACTATGGCTGTACCAACCTTGGCAATCCCATTACATCTCAAGCAGCGGCTTCAAGACACCTGCCCTGAGAAGTTAACTGCCAAATCCCTTTTTGCTGCCCATGGTTGGTGTCATTCCTAGCAACAGTTAAACAAACACTCCATGGTTGCATAGAAGCTCCGCATGCAGAAAAGTCCTGAAGGTGTAGGTACTCCTTAATCAGGAAAGAGCAATCAGATACATAAGCCTATCTGTCTGAACTACAAAGATCTGCTGTGATAACTACACAGTTCCTGTTTGCCAGCCCTGTTTGGTCTTCTCAATATAATGAGATTGAGGGAGGGGGTGAGAGGGAAGGAGGAAAACACTGTGTTGTGCAACACTAATTTTTGCAATGTGTGGTGTTTTATTAGTATGACACGATGTATATTATATTGCTCTAAAAAGGCAACAGACAAGAAATCTCCCAGATGTGCAGCACAACAAAGATTTAAATGCTGTTGCAAATAAAGGTCAAAGTGTGAGAAAGAAAGAATTCCTAGGGACCAGAAGGGACTGCCTAAAACCCAGCATAGAAAAAACAAACTGATCTTCCAGGCTGAAATCAAGGTAGGAGCAAAGGATCAGTCTGCAAAGACTCAAGTGGAAAAAGATCCTTTGTGATACATTCTTGTATCCTCTGAGCTTCCTCTACTTTTTAAAGCTACTTGTTCTACCATATACTAAAATACAACTTTTTATAAGGCATTTTTTTCCCTTTGAGTATGCTTACAAAACAATAACAAAAGAATTGTGACAGATACCTTTTAAAAGTCTCATCAAGTTAGGTTTGCACCATAACTCTCCTAGCATTTTGGACTTGTTCCAGTAGCAGGAGTAATAAGCATTGTGTTTCAAATATGCTTTTATAGAGTAAATTTTGTACTTCAGGTATGCAGGTTAGCTCTTTCTCAACTGATGGCAGGAAAAAGATCCCCACTGGTGAAGACAGACTACTCACTGCCACTGCAGCTGTTTATTATATCCTAATTAAATTTTTTTCAGTGAAAAGTTTAATCTATACTTCTCAATCAGTTTCTGTCATATGTCTATATTTTAGAAGACCTTCCCTGACAGGATCCAGACATAACTATGTAGTGCCAGTATTCAGTTTATCTGTAAGCTTTAGCACCTGCTTATTATTTAGACAGTAAGAATTTTTGATGCCCTGCACTACTTTTCAGCACTTTCATTTCTGTGATCCAACAGCATACTGGGTTCTTTTAGACAATGTCAGATGGCTGTCAGACTGTTTTTCTTATGGCTGCCTGATCTCGTACATGGTTCCTAGGTTTGCAGCTTGACATGCCTTTTCACGTTTGGCTCATGCACACTTTGTTAATACTGTGTTTTTTCGTTCCAAATGGGAAGAGAAGGGCAATTCTAACATCACCATGCCTTGTTCTGTCACTAATACAGAGAAGAGGTAGTGAAACAGTGGTGTAGCAGAAGACTACTGCACCACTACAAGTATCAGCAGTTACTTACTGCTGATTTATATAATGTAAAATTAAACTATTTTTTCTTCTTCACGTTTTTATTACCATTACAGAAATGCAGTGAAGTGTTG
This sequence comes from Phalacrocorax aristotelis, assembly GCF_949628215.1. Taxonomy (NCBI): domain Eukaryota; kingdom Metazoa; phylum Chordata; class Aves; order Suliformes; family Phalacrocoracidae; genus Phalacrocorax; species Phalacrocorax aristotelis. Next base: position 52,233,700 of record NC_134276.1, read on the forward strand.
GCTTTTGTATGCACTCCAGATCTTATCTCTTACTCTCTTCCTCACTGTTTCTTAGCTGACTGAATACACCGAAGTCCCTCTCAGGAATCTGATGCAAGAGAGAACCAAGGGTAATAAAATGGGGGTTTGATACATTTTTTTTAACGACTTCAGTTTTTGTAAACTTTATATCAAATTACTTTTATATGAAAAGTATTTTGAACCAGAAAGGAGTATGGATGTTAACACACACTTAGTCACCTTGACTATTCACTCTTCCTCTTCCGCAAGACTCAAAGCTTGAAGAACTATCCTTAAAAGCTTATTTGCATCCATCTTGTATAAGGTAATATTCCTGATGAAATTATGTGTTTTTCTGTTTCTTCTACGACCAGTTCAAGCTGTTACCCTCATGTTCCTCAGTAGCTTTGAAATGGGATTTTACAAGCTACATTTGCAGTGGTAGGGGATTTTCCTTTCTATAGGACTTCTCTTCATTTTGCTGAGTATTCCAGATTGATTTGCTTCTACATTGTTAGATTGCTCTCTTTGGGATGGACTGCCTGTGTCCACTCTATATAGCGCTTGGCATAGGCCTTCTCTGGGTCCCACGTGGTACATCTGTGGAATTTATCATACTCTAATATTACAAATGGCTTGGGGAGGAGTGGTAGTGCAAAAAACGTAAATGGCATGAAAGCAGCATCCTACCTCTCAGGAGTTGTACTTAAATAGTGTGAAACTAAGCGTGTATCTGAGTGTGTGATACAAAGGTAACTGGGATTGTCTGAAGTACATGGTCTTCAAAATAGTGGTGGAGGTGTACATGGAGCAGAGGTATCCAACTGTGACGGATTTTCTGGATTAAGCTCTTAGGAAGCAGTTCCTGAAATGATGTTCGGGACAGTACTACTTAATTTGCTGCAAAAAGGAGCCCTTGAGGAACTAAAGTAGATGTTGTGGGGTTGTTCAGGAGCTCACAACCACAGGAAGACCTGTGAAGGTAAGTTAATTAGGTATATTGCTCCACCAACACAGTACAACTGTCACATAGACATCATAAAACCACCTTATATGAGTATAGAGAAGGGTGTCCTGGTTTCAGCTGGGATAAAGTTAATTTTCCTCTTAATAGCTGGTATAGTGCTGTGTTTTCAATTTAGGATGAAAATAATATTGTTAACTGACTGATGTTTTAGTTATTGCTAAGTAGTGCTTACACTAAGTCAAGGACTTTTCAGATTCCCATGCTCTGCCAGGTGCACAAGCTGGGAGGGAGCATAGCCAGGACAGATGATCCAAACTGGCCAAAGGAATATTCCATACCATATGATGTCATGCTGAGTATATAAGCTGGGAGGAGCTGGCTGGGGGGCAGTGACTGCCGCTCAGGGACTGGCTGGGCATCAGTCAGCTGGTGGTGAGAAATTTTATCGTGCATCACTTGCTTTATATTGTTTATATTATTATTGTTATTGTTATTTTACGTTATTTTATTTAATTTATTAAACTATTCTTATCTCAACCCATGAGTTTTCTCACTTTTACTCTTAAAATTCTCTTCCCCATCGCACTGAGGGGGAGTGACCAAGCAGCTGTGTGGTGCTGAGTTACTGGCTAGGTTTAAAACACGACCGTCTTTTTTTGGTGCCCAATAAAGGGCACAAAGTGCTTGAAATAATAACAGATTAACCTGAGAGTATTAAGGAATTCTTATCTGTTAACAATTGCCTGTCACAGTATTGATTCATCTATTCTCAATATCAGTTTATCTGATCTGCACCATGCTCTTTTTTTTGCTGTATATGTTAAGGATTGGTGTTGGGTTTTGCAGTTTCCTGTACTCTGCAGTGATTAGTGATGTTTTGCCTAGGGCATTTGCTATTAAAACATTGGCATTGAGCTTTTTCTAGTATTTGGGTTTTGTACTGAAGCCGGTACTGTACTTCAGATACCACTTCATGGAGAGCATTTATAACTATATCTCCTCCTCTGTGAGTTTTTTTTATGGAAAAAATACAGAATGGCACCTTCACTACCTTCTTCTATGATATTTCCTCCTTCATTACAATAACTTCTCAGAGTCTTGAACATCCTTCAGTAGTTAAGATACTCCTATTGGTACCGCTGCCTTGGGGTGTTTGTGAGGGGTCTTTTGGACAGTCATAAGCCCCTTCCTCAAATAAACTTTGAATCATCTCAAAAAGTTGCTTTGCAAGGCATGGCAACACCTGGGACTGCACATCCTGCAACGTGCCCACCATGCCCTGTGTCCATCAATTTTGCACCTGCAGTTCACTACACCCCACTTTACAACAATGTCTGAGACATAACTTTTTCAGTCCCTTACAAAGGGATGTGTAAGTGGCTTCTGCTGTAAGTGGAGGATATGATGGATGTCATTTTGCAGGAATGTAATGGTAACAGGAAGAGACAATCTGGTCACTATTTATGCATATAATCAGCTGTGGTTTAGACAATCTAAGAAATCAAATTTTTAGTATATCTTATTTTGGTAATTAGTATTGCTAAACTAGTGAGGCCGACTGAATAAAATATGTTTATTTCTTTTGCCTTTTCCTTGAAAGAGCATGCCAAGAATAATTCTTTGTTGTTGTCAGGACTAAGATATGAGCTCTAAATAATTTGGTTTTAACCCCACCAGATGGCATTGTTGAGAGGTTTAATTAAATTCTGACAGCATAATATCTTGTTAAATTATGATGACAATTAAAAAGAGAATGAGGGAGAGTGAGAAAGACCAGACTCATTATTATTCTTCTGAATTAGTAAAGGCAAACAATAAATAACCTTACTAAAGTATAGAAGTTAGACTCCTGGAAGAACTTTTTGTTTAAGTGAAATTTAAATTAAATGCACCAGTTTCAGGCTAGTTGATGAAAACGTTTTTCATTGTATGCAAAAATCTGATATAAAGTAATTTTGTGCTATGCAGTGTACAATCTTGGGTAGATTTCATCAACTTAGAAATAAATATGTTTTAGAAAAATGTTTGTTTTCCTTTGAAATATGCAGATGCTACAAAAGCCTTACACTAAAAGTTTGGATTGTAATAGAAGATTTTACAAAAATATCTTGAAGTACATCTCTGGTATGTATTATGAATCCTGTTCTTACCCTTGAAAATGATACAACAAACCATATCCTCCAGACAGCTTTAGCTAAGCAAAACAATTTGTTCTCAGTTGTCCAACTATTGTAGCTTTAGTCTAGTGGATATACTTTCCTGGAAATTTGAATGAAATTGGCAGATTTTTTTTCTTCAGTTAAACAGGCATAACTTTTTTTCCATCAATTTAGCGTAGAACTTTTTCTTGTTAAACACATGCAGGATTACTAATTGCCCAGATGCTGGATTAGTAAACTAATCTATTTTCTCCTGTTAACAGTAATATTATTTATTTATTTATGGCTATATATTATGATAAGGCTTAAAGTCAACTCAGAGTACCCATAAGGAATGGTTGAAATGAAATACTAGGAAGTAATGTAAATCTCCAAGTTTTTCAGCCGTAATAAGAAGCATACACATGGTATATATGAGCAGGTGGATGAAGTGGGGACAAGAATACAGGAAGGACTATATCCTCATTGACTGGAAGAGGCATTCTCAGCCTGTTAACATTTAGCAGTTAACAATTATTGTTAACAGACTACGTTAACAATTAACTTTATAAAACAGAAACAGATCACAGAAATTTTACGAGAGCCCTGCATCTATATTGTGCATGGTTAGGGTTTTTACTTTGGGTTACTTTCTGTCTGCTTTCTGGCCTGAACTTTTGGTTCAAAGCTGTCCAAGGAACAAGTCACTGCATCTGCCACGAGGTCCTGATTCAGGCTGGAACAGAGTTCACACTTCCTTTCATCTGAAAGGAACTTGGATTACTTGCACTAATGTATGTGATTTGCAGTGATGGAGAGTCAGAGAGGATGATTAGGGAACTTCTCAAAATCACAGTCCTCTGAACTGGAATGCTGGCACATTCCCACCTTCACCTTGTACAGCTTAACAAAAGCACTTCATCTCTGTATATTCTTAAAGAAACTACCCCAGCCAGATCTAGTCATTCGTATCTCTAGCTACCATGTGTTTAAACACTGCTGCAAGTCATTCATCCTCATAAAGGTAAAAGTTCCGCACTGACAAAATAAGACAATAGAAAAGAAACCTGGCTATTATTTTTTTTTCAAGTTTAGATGCCATATATATGTCAAAAATGTCATATTATTCATTTTAAGTAAAACTGTTTCTTCTCAGGAATTTTTAGAATGATTACTTGCCTTTTTATTTACTTCTGAATATTAGAGATTTTCAAAGAAAAATCCCCAAACAGTCCTGATGAGTAATCCAGGAATAAGGTGATTGTGATAAACAAGGATAATTCATGTGTTTCACTTTTGTGCATATGCTGCAACTCTTTTAACTTACATACATGTAATCAGTAACATTCCATAAGATATATTTTTAAACTTGGTATTGAAATATAATTGGCTTTTTTCAGTTTGAAAGACTTGCCTATGAGTGAAGACAAACCATAGAGAGCACAATTATACAAAATTGTTGTGGTTTAACTCTGGCCAGCAACTAAGCACCACACAGCTGCTCACTCACTCCCCCACTACCAGATGGGAGAGAGAATCAAAAAGGTAAATATTGAGAAAACTTGTAGGTTGAGATAAAGACAGTTTAATAGGTAAGGCAAAAGCCATGCATGAAAACAAAGCAAACCAAGGAATTCATTCACTCCTTCCCATGGGCAGGCAGGTGCTCAGCCATCTCCAGGAAAGCAGGGCTCCATCATTTGTCATGGTTACTTGGGAAGACAAATATCATCACTCTGAACATTCCCCCTTCCTTCTTCTTTCCCCAGACTTATATGCTGAGCATGACGTCATATGATATGGAATATCCCTTTGGTCAGTTGGGGCCAGCTGTCCCAGCTGTGTTCCCTTCCAACTTCCCCAGCCTACAGCTGGTGCAGTGCTGTGAGAAACAGAAAGGGCCTTCACTCTGTGTAAGTACGCTTCAGCAATAACAAAAACATCCCTGTATTATCAACAAAGTTTCCAGTACAAATCCAGAACATCACCCCCAAACTAGCTACTATGAAGAAAATTAATGCTATCCCAGTCAAAACCAGCACAAAGATGTAATGAAGTTGTATTCAAGTTCTGTGGCTCGTTTCAAAGATTTTATTATATTTACAGAGGAAAAGCATTTAATTAGTATTGCTCTCTGGTTTACCAAACCGAGACACAGACTTTCCTCTGCTTTTGCAAACACAGCGACTTTTGAAGAACAGTAACTATGTTGTATACTACCAAACTTTTTGTGTTGCGTTATTTACTAAAGCAGAAATATTTTGATACTTAAAAACCTGCTTTTGATGTTTACATTTACATTTTGTGGACATTTATTTTACCTTAATAGTAAAACAGTTAAACTGTGTCAATAGAATGTCTTCTTGGGACTGTCAATTCCGAAGATTAGGGTGAAAGCAAAATAGAGCATGATTAGCTGTGTGGAAATAAATCCTGAGGCAAATAAAAAAATCACTGATGCATGTGGACAGTCCAAAGAACAAATGATTAAGACTTAGAAAAGACAAATATTAGATGAATGCAGAGAGAAATGGTAGAAGATAAGAGTATGGCCAACAAATGCAGGGGACATTTTTAAGAGAAGGTGGGTTTTTTAAAAAATCATTGACTGACTTAATTTTTTTCTATTCATTTTTCTTTAAAAAAATGAAAGGAACAGGTTAGTTTAAGATACAGCAATAAGCTAAGCTCCTCAGCATTTTTTGAGAAAGGGAAGTTTAAAGAAATATGAGCTTATGGAAAATTGAATTTTGTGTTTGTTTTGTCATGCAAAAAACCACACACGCTTAGTGTCTCAACTTTATATCTTGGAAGAAAGCAACATGTATCTTACATAAATTTTACTTCCTTTGACAAGATGTAAAAATGTATTTATTCAGGTCAATAAATTGTGTGATAATATTTTATGAATTTGTGTTCATATCAGTGAGGGCAGCTATAAGAAAATATATACCGGTTAAATAACATAAACCTAGAGGATAGGAGGTTGTGGGGTTTTTTTAAATGCAAAAGAGTAATCAAAATGTGAATTTTGAGTCAAAAACGTTAACTGCCTCAGACACAGTTTATATGTTTTTATTTTTTTTTATTCAGGGAAAGTCACTGTTCAGCATATAAGAGTGTATATGCACAGAAGTACTATGTAATATAGATTATGAGTCAATATTGTAGTATGACAGTAGTGGAACTATTTAAAGAAAGATGAGCAAAGAGTGATTATTATTATTATTATATAGGCTGGGTCTTAGATCCTTTTAACACATAAGATACAATGAAAAAGGGTTTTTTTCAACAGCAAAAGATCAACTCTAGTGTAAGTTAGATGGCTTTTCTTGAAATTTTTACAGTAACATGCCATGTAAGTAATTTGTGTTAATAAGTATGAAACCTAATCTTATTCATATGTAAATTATTGCAAACTGTAGGGAACGGCATAGGAAAGTTTGCAAGCAGGGGAAAGAATCAACCTAATATTTTCTCTCCACACCAATAATACTCAAGCCACTAAATGTATCATTATTTTTACCATTAGAATTATTCAATCTGCTGTTATAGAAAGTCTGGCACGTGAATGCACCCAGGTGGACACTGGGGTTTTCTGATTGTTGAAGCAGAGCAGCCACTGCTGCTTTTTGCACTCTTACTTTCATGCCCTTGCTGGCTGACAGATGGAGCCCTCAGCCCATAGGAAACAGACATAAGCATCTATCACCACAGGTCAAATTTGACTAGGGTGTAAACAGAGCCCTGGGTGGAAGCCCTGTGGAGTCAGTCCTCCTTGGAGCAGCAGGTCTGCAGTCAGGGACTCTCCCCTTAGGTTGGGATGCCGCCTAAGGTAACCCCTCGAGGTTGAGAGCCATCATCTTCGTAGATGAGTGACTGTGCATTTTGGATCCTCATTCTAAAGCCCTTAAAAATTCTTAAGTCAGCTCTGCAGTGCTAGTTCCTGCCAGACATCCTGAAGCTGTGATTAATTAATGTTCTTCGAAGCATTGAATTGCCCTTACTTGAAATAAATTTCATTGAGGTATAATATCTGATTACTTTATTTTGATAAGCCTCCATGACAGAAGGTAATACAGGGATTCATCCTATCCAGTTGTGACTACCCAGATACAGGCACCATACAGATACAGGTATGGCAGCAGGAAAAAGGTTATACTTTCTATCTTGAATACCAATCTGGAATGTGAGCCTTTAGTGGGAGGTTCATTCAAAACAAAGAAATTAAGGTCGTCATATCATATCATCACATCACGTCATCATATTCATCATTATTATTATGATAAAAGACTGTAGGTCTGCAAAAAGAATATTGTAAATGCAAGAAAATTACATAGGTTTGAAAAGAAATTTTAAAGACAAGAAGCTTGGAAGCACTTGGAAGTAAGATTAATTGCTGGCTAACAATCAGACAAACTATAGCATGCTCAGAATATCTATGCCTAAATTAGTCAGAAGCTGAGAAAGTATTAGTGCAAGTACCCTATACACTTGTTTTGTGTTTACTCTGTGGTGTCTTTTTGCAGTTACAGCTGAAGACACTACTGAGAGAGATGGACCATTGGTCTGAAGTGCTACAAATTTTCATATCATCCTAATTCTTGTTTTTTAATAGTTTTTATAAAAGATATGTTCTAGGTTTTTTTCAGTTAAAGCATGTCCCTAAACACCCATGCAGAAATATTTAGGCCAAATATACCATGTCATTCCTTAAAGGGCATACTTGTAGAAATGTCTTTTAGTTTTCATCTCTTCTGCAGATGGATCGAAGTTTTATTATTTTTGTTGTTGCTGTTTTGGTGTGGTTTTTTGTTTGTTTGTGGGTTTTATTGGGGGTTCTGCTCTGTTTTGGTTGTTTTTTCATTTGAGGGAATAAATCCACAATGAAATCTGGTGTAAGAATCATCACCCAATGACTCAGGTAAATACTTGATAATGTCGACAGTATGGGATCCCTCCTACTGACCTTATGTCTTCAGTATAGTTGGTAAGACAGAACACAGTACATATGTATGCTGTGATATCTGAATGGTTGAATTATCACCTTGTTTTCTCAGCATTTCCATGTAAGTAGACCAATAAACAAGAAAGAGAGGGGAAGTAAGCTGACACATAGTGTCTTCAAGCAGAACATAAGGTTGTTTAAACTTCCTCAACCACTTATACCAAAAGTGAAATCTCCAATTATATTAATCAGCTCTTCAGAAACTGTTCAAAAGTGTCTTGTCACCCAAAAAGTCATGAATCACATAAAATATTTGCCAGCCTGTCAAGGGGGAAAAGATTAATGTTCTCTTTTAAATCTTTCAGGTTCAATTCAAAGCTGTGGGTTTGGAAGAGGAGGTGGAGAACAGGAAGGACTCTGTTGATTTTGCTTTTTTATTGTTTGATGGTGTTTTCTTCACTCAGCCTTTGCACACTCAATGACAGTGTCTGTATGTTTAGAGGAATATGAGTTAATAAATGACCACAGTGATTTGTGAAGAAATTGCAGACTTGCTAATATAAGAAAACAGCATCTGCAGATAACAGGATAGGAGTGAATGGTGGTCATTACTTAGTGCCTGCTGCAGATGCATTTGACATCTCTGACTTAATTCCCTTGGCAGAATGGTGATCCTATACTCAAATGGGTCTTGCAAAAGCTCATTTTTCTGCAAAGAACAGAAAAAAAAAGTGGGTGGTAAATACTAGGACTAGCATAATCCACTTGCTTAAGTGCCTCTGTAACAATAGTGACTAAAACCAAATTTCATAACAGAAGCAGTGATAAGTTATAGCTCCACTTCAATAGCTTGGATGACTACTGAGCCCCACATTGATATTCTGGCCATATCCTCTATCAATATCTGAGAGAAACTTCAGAGCACACCAGATCTCTCATCCTGCTTTACAGAACAGGATTTCAGAAAGTAAGTCGGTCAGGAGTTCTTAGTGCTAACATTAAGTACTTGGTCTGGAAATTTGGAAGATCAGGCCTCTAGGATATGCAGTCGAGTAACCCACAGCAGGTAAGTGCAACCTGGGCAGAAAAAAAAAAGGACATTGAAAAAAAGCACACACATTATATTGATACTTGTACATGACAATTTTTCCTAAATTCTTCCATAAGCTCTTTAATTAATACATAACTCTTTTAAATGTTGACAGTTCCATAAAGTTCTGTGAATTAAAGTATCCTGTGAGACATTACCATGTGTCCTGGGTAACATGACTGTATTTTCCTGTATAATTTAATAGATACATGTTTCATGACTACTTCTGTTTCTTTCAAATGGGGTTTGTAATTTAAAATGTAAACAATAAGAAGTAATAATAATTATTTACTAGTTATTTATTAGTTATTTGAAATTAAAGATGTGTTTTCCATGTAATATAATGAAGTAACCTCAACTATATTAGTGAGGGTTTTTTTTTTTCTTCAAAGGAAAAAGACAACTTTTTTTGCTTGCTTTCAGTTATAGTTTAAAGACTGTTTTGTGCACTTGAAAGTCTGACCTTTTTCACTATTTATGTTACATGCAACAAAAATTCAGAGTTTTCTTTTGTAGCCTGCAGTGGTGTTTTTAAGTGGCATTTTGCTATAAACAATATTAATGAGTTAAGAGTTTTGAAATGGACAAAAAGCCATAACAGAACCTGTTCTAATTATATTAAAAAATAACTCTATTGCTAAACCTCTAATTGCATGTGATGGAAGTCTGTTGATGAGAGCATGAAGAGCACAGGTAGAGATGTTCTTCCTATTGTGATCTATTAATCCTGCATAAGAGCCTGAGAAAGTATGTTTTCTAATGAACTGTATGGGCTCAGTCCAATTATTATTGAAATTAACAGAAACACTCCACTGATTTTGACAAGGGATGAATAGTGATTCAAAGTCATAAAACAGTAGAGTTTGTGATGTGAAGTGTTGCATGAAAACACGAAAAGAGCTCAGGTGTCCCAAATTAGCCATAAGATAAATAAAAGTGACTAAATCCAGGACTGGAATGTGGAAAAGTTTGCTTAACTGTGACTAGTGGAAGATTCTTGCAGCTGTTCCCTGAGATTTCAGTGAAAGTAATTCCTTCCTAAGAGATGACAAAACACACACACAGAACCTATTATGTTAAACACAGAATCTGTCCCAACTCTCTCTACACTGTAAAAGGCACATCTCACCTATATTATCCAAGCAACCCCCTCCACCCATTATCCTTTGACAACTTTTCCTCATGCTATTTTGCAGAAGTAATTCCCCAAATTCACTGATTTCGCTGTGATTACTTCTCAGTCTGTTGCTAGACAGACTGAGTAATAAAAAAAGGCAGATCTATTTATTGAGTCCCTAGGTTTAACAATGAAGTTGTCTGAAGCTGAAAGCAGAATTATATTTATTTTGGGTTTCTTGTTTGTCAAGAACACAGGCATACAGTAGAAGGCTCCAGCTTTCATTTTCTTCTTAAGCCCTGGCTTAAAAAGCCTGGTGGACTATCTTAAAATCCTGAAAATATGATGTTAAACATTGTTTTTCTACTCTACTGCATTACACACATTCTATGAGACCAACAGAGTCTAGTTTGCTACTGATTTGACAGAAAGCACCTATGGTACTTCTGTCACATCAACATAAGTAGGGTAGCTGAAATACAGCATTTTGCCCAGACAGCTGTACATAGATATATTTATTTTGGCCATATACTATCAAATATAAATATTCCTGGATCATGCTGATCTTTATTATCCTAAGTACCTATGGCAAGGTTCTTTAGTTGCCAAAAACTTATTAAATTGTTCTGTTACTGAACGTGCTGTTATTCAGTATGTGGAAAGGGAATATGCTATTTAAACCATCTCAGTGTCTAAACCAGCTAAGGATTCACAAGCTATTTTTCCCTGCATCTGATTCTACTATGCAGCTTAATCTGTAAAGCATGCATTTATAATATCTAATGTATACTGGTGGAGAATGCAAAACAGAGAAACCAGGACAAAGAGACATCATTTCCCTTTTTACATAACAGAGTTATGATTAGACATGTCTCTAAGTTCTGGATTCAATCACTTAGCTTTTGGTGGTTGAAAACCACTTCTCCCATTTTCAAGGAGAGTGGCCACTCTAGCAGGATTTGCAAGCAAATATTGAGATATTTAATAATATTTTTCTAATTTTACAAGTGTACCATGTAAACTGAATGATTACAGGATTAAGACAGAGACTAACTCTGCAAGCTAATGAAGGAAGATCTAGTAACAGCAAAAAGCTGATTTCCAGTCTATATTCCTCATACTATAGAAGTAGCTTATTCCATGGCTCTTCAAAGCAAATTCCTTATGCATTTTGCACCAAGACCAGACCTTCACCTTTTCTCTTTTCCCTATTTTTAATTCATTGAGTCTTTATAATTTTCTGAGTCTGGCTTTCCTTTCTGCCAAAATGATTCAATTTCAGCAAGAGATGCTGGGATAATCAGCATATCACTCCTCCTTCATCTGAGGAAGTTGTGTCTCAGTCAGCTAGGATGCCCTGCTTGGAAAACAGAGGGTGTGGGCTTGTACTGTGAAATTTAGGAAGACCAGTAGTACAGGTTTCCCACTTTATGTTCAAAATACTTATAAAGGTACAGCTTCAATTTTTCCAACAGAGATATTAAATGAAAGTGGCTGAGACTGCTGTGCTTTGTGCTGAAAGTGATGCTGTCAGTTTGTGTTAAGTGAGCTAGTTGTAAGCATGCTGTCTTGATTGGACCCCTTTGGAAACAAACCCTGAATTTCAAATGACATGAAGCAAAGGATAGGTTGTGAGACGCTAAGCTTTGCCCACATAGAGGTACCTTTCAGCATCCTGCATTGTGCATTATGGTTCAGATCAGAAGGGTGGGGGTTTTTTTATTTTATTTTTTAAAGTAAATTGCTCAATTGCCCTCACTGTGCTGAGGTACACTCCATGGAGTGTTCACAGTGTGTACATAATGAACAACTTTCAGATCAGACTTTACCAAAAGAAGTAACACTAACAGCTAAGGCGTTTTAACTGCTGGTGGGTTTTCACTACGCAGAATCAGGCTACAACTAGGTCAGGGTAAAACATTGCAAAATGCATGCAGTGTGGATGCCAGGTGCTCAGCACTAGTTGTTTTGCTGTTACATTTACTAGTAATATAGATACAGCCTTACAGTTACAGAAGTTTTGGAGTGTAGAGAACTTCACCAGTTCAGATGACAGTATTTAGGGAATCTCTGTTATCAAACCAGTGAGAAGTGTTGGGGGTTTGGTTTTTGGGTTTGGTTTTTTTTTTTTTGTGTGTGTGTGTGTTGTTTTGCTTGTTTGTTTTGTTTTTTAATGATTACTGATAAGTTTAGGTCACTATATACTATTTTGTACAGCTTTAGATGTTTATAAGAATGTTTATGTCTAAACAGAGATGATTCAGCTAATGAGATTATGCTTAAAATGTTATTTTCCGGAGAGATAGCCTTAAGTCTTTTTTCTGAAATGGGGTTTAGCTTTCCTTGAAAATAACAGATGCATTGAGGAAGCATTAGAAAAACCTCCAGGGTCTGTTAGTTGTTAAAAATCCTCCAGTAGATGGAGATAGAGAATAGGAAATTTTAGATGATGTATCAAAATATTTTTCTCACTGGTAGTGTTCATACGTTTCCTGTCAATCTTCCTAGGGTGTTTATCATAACTGTTAATAAATTGCACTCTGACAATGTGCTCAAGAGAGCACAGGCAACAGTACCCAGATAAGAATTCAGACAATCTCCACGTATAAAAGGTGAGTGGGACTAGTTAGAAAATGCATTAAGAATAATTTTCCTGCTTTCCTATCTCTCATTTCAGTAACTGTCATAAAAGGAAGCACACCTTTATTGTTTTTTCCCTGTATAGATAGGTATTTGTAAATTTGTAATTTCAGATGAGTAGATAAATTATATAATTTTTATTTTTAAATAGTTTAGTTTAACATGCAAACCATCATCTGCACAATTTGAGTCTTCACCATATCTGTGGAGGTTTGTTGTTTATATATGCTTTTTATTATGCTAGACACGTAATAAATACTGTCATAATTTTCTTCATCTTTCAGCTGTTTAATGAAAAAATGTGAGTCGGTTACTTTATTGGCAGGTTACTTTTCTTCTGTGATCTGTGTGGAAGCAGGAACCTGAATACATTAAAATTAGAGAGAAGACTATAGGAATGTAAAGAATGAAATAAAAACAAAAATCCACTTAGTCATAACAGGAAGACCCTACTGGTAGAACACAGAATACAAGGTCATTTCTAATCAGGTATTTTGTTTAGATACACAAACACTCAAAAATACCAGTATGTAGATTCCCAAGAAGTGGTATTTTTTCTCTGACTGGCTCCCTGAAAACATCCATCTGAAGACAGACACTTAGCCTTGCCATAAAGTATTGACTCTATGGATTAAATTAAAATAGGTACAAACTCTCCCTGGAAAGGATCTTGCTCTTGAAATTAAGAGTCACTTACATGAAAACATCTCAATTTAATTTTTTCCATTCATCTATCTACTATAGATTTTTACAGGTTTTTATCACTGTGGCACATAGACTCTGCTTAATTCAAAAGAGTTGCTACTCTTTCCGCCAGGCAACTTGCCATGCATGTTGATTTGATGTTAAAAATAAATGGAAACTTTCAAAACATTAAAACATTCGTGGAAAGTTGTGAGAATGAGTGGTCATTGCTTTGGAGTCAATTCACCACCATGGGTCATTATCTGAGAAAGTTTCTGTATAAACCAAATCCTTTTTCTTGTGGGTGGTTCTTGAGAGGTTATTGTTGATCATGGTCACATGCAAAAAAAATTAACTGTGTCTGCATTAACTTGATGATAAAGAGAAAAAAGGAGCTATGGGATTTTTTTTTCAGAGAGCCTTACAGATATTCTTGTTTTATCAGGCAGCTTATATTAATGCCATGCATATTTTCAAAAAGCCAGCGTTATGCAGGAATTGATATTGTCTCACTGAGAGCTTGATCATATTTTTGAGATGTCTATCTGGAGAAGACATTCATTTTTCTCTCACTCAACAAAGATTCAGTTTCCCTTTTTTTTTCTCCACATCATAGGAAGCAATCTTGAGTTTTCTGAGGATTTACGGAAAGAACTGGTAGAATAGAAATAGTTAGACCCAAAGGACATATTGCCTTGAAATCATCCTGAAGAACAGGGCAAAGCTGTGGTTCAGGTCTGCAACTTCTTCATCACTAATGAAGTGGTATCAGGAGCTCTATAGTGTTGGGTAGATGAGCAAAAGATCTCTTTCATTTAGAAAGAGATATAGAAAGACTGACCTTGCTTCTCAAGAAGCCAGTACTAGAAGAAAATTTCCTTGGAATACCACAGAGAAATGCTTTATCTTCTTTGCCTCGAAAAGCAGGAGTCTCCGACTAAAAGCTGTTGCAACATTTTTTTTCTTCTTTGTCCAAACTTTCCATCTTACTACCACTTTTTCAAAGCAAGTTTGCAGAAAGGTTTGTTTTTTTTTAAAAAATCTCCTTGCATAATGTACATAATGAAGTAATGCTTTCTGTCAGTAATAAACGAGGAGTGGTATACAGTGGCATAAGTTATTATCAGATAATTTAGTATAATGTATATATATATGAAGACTATATATGTAAAGAAGTGTCTTTAAAAATATATATCTTGCCCTCAACTTTTTTCACTAAACATAATGGAAAACATAATGGCCTTGTTTTCTGTCACTTATTGAGACATGAACTATTTTGGCAACAGCAAGAACTGTCATGAATTGATGCATTCTCATCTTAGCAAGAGTTCATTTAACCAGAACATTAGGGATTTGGAATATGTCAAGGACAGCAAGTACAGAACGTTTGTTTTTTCCCGTGTCTAGCTGCTCTAAAGGTCAATCAATCCCCCTTTTGTATGATCCTATACCGGGATTCTGGCACAGTTTTACAAGCACAACAAGTGATCTCAATTTGTTATTCTCCTTTGTGCTAGAAGCCCCTGAAGTCATCAATCAGAGAAGAACATTTGTAGCTTTATTTACGAAGTGAGCATTCAAAATTATTTTCAATACTTTCTGCTGTTCTCTGTTCTCTTTTTTGTTTCAAGAATAGTGGCACCATCTGACTTTTTCAACTTTCCTGAGCCATCCAAAAGTGCAGTCCTGGCAAAAGGTCTTTTTGATGACAGAAAGAGAAGCAGGAGAGATAGATCAGTGCAACAGGTCTTCTATGGTCTGAATAGTTTCTGGTTTTCCTGACATGTCTATGGAGCTTTGATGAATGAATGACCTCTTCCTTTAGAAATAAGAAGCCCAGGTCATATATAAAGCAAAGTAACTGCTGTGGAGTGGGTGGAAGCTCAAGTAAGTTATAGACTTTGAAATCATAGGCCTTTAACAAGCCTCATGGCTGTAATGTAACCTTTCAGGACCATATGTTCTAGTTACATTAGTATAACCACTCAATCCATGTCAAAGTAATGTACTCCAGGTCTCACCAATGACATAGTGACACGGTTGGCGGTTTCCTCTGACCTCAGAGTTACAGCTGCATGGCTGTGTAGTGCAGATGACAGCATTTTCTGTGTCCACCTTCCACCTTTCCAGACTGTCTTCATTTTGTAGCAATTGTTGACTACTTTGGAAGTACTTTCAGTGTCAGCAAATTTGTATTTAATACAAAGAGTTTGTAAGGGCTAAGATATTTTAAAGGGGCAACCATATTGTTGGCTTGGGAAGGCAGAGAGTACTCTCTCTCCAGATTTTACAGTTTCTCAAGAAATAGCATAATCCTCTCAATCATCTTGTTTTAAGTTGATCTGCTGTTTCTAGCTTGTCCTAGACCACTTTTGCCTGTGAGTTCCTCCCAAGTCCAAAAAAATGTTACTGCTTCTTGTCCTTTTCCTCTTTTTTTCAGTGTCTAAACACTGACACCCCAACCATACAACCATATGATTATATTCTGCAGAGACTGGTTTGCGCTACTTTTCTTTAAAGTAAATGACACTGCTGAAGTTCATAAATATAAATTTCCTGTTCTACAATGAACCATGCAGAACCAACCAGAAAAGAAAGAAACATTCATTTGCATCATGCTGGATATGTATCTTTGATGTAGTTGTTTTTTTTTCTAAGAATGTCAGACTAAAACAATTTTACATTTCATTACTATAGCTGTGTGCCATGATAAACACTAATCTTCTTAACAGAAATAAAATATTTTATGAAAGGTTTTATAAGCCTTCCAGCAGATTGTCACTCTCACAGTAGCATAAAGCAAAATATCTACTGTGATGAGAACACATACATACATTTCATATCCAGAGTTATTTGCTTTTCACTCCACCTTTCTGTCTTTTGTTTTTGTTACAATAAATGTTAAGGAGCAGACTCATCTTTCTTTCTGAGACGGTTGCAAATCTCAGCTGACCAGAGCCTAAGGGAAAGACATGGCAATAGAAATAAAAAGTTCCGGATGCAGTGTTAAAGTAATGTTGTTAATGTTTGCTTTTATTAAAAAACATCAAGCACCTGTGGAAGAGAAAGTACGAAAACCCAGCTGTCCTCAGGAGATTCATATACATGCATTAAGCAAGGAGAAAATATTCAAAATACAGGCTATGTTTTTTGTTTTTTAACCTTTATCTTAAACCAAATACAGAAGTGCTACTGTGTGATCTTCTTTGATTACTAAATGCTGTATCATAAGCAACTGCATTTAATAACAGATTTGCACGTTATTGATAGGTAAATTCTGACAGATTTTGACAAAACTTTTGCAGCTTATATTTACATAAAGCCATACATATGGGTCTTCCAGATACTCTAAGTACTATTGTCCTGGTTTCAGGTGGGATAGAGTTATTTTGCTTTCTAGTAGCTGGGATAATGCTGTGTTTCGGATCTAGGATGACAACACACTGATGTTTTAGGTGTTGCTGAGCAGTGCTTACAGTAGTCAAGGGTTTTTAAGCTTCTCATACTTCCGTGCCAGTGAGGAGGCTAGAAATGCACAAGAAACTGGTAGGTGACACAGCCAGAACAGCCGACCCAAACTGGCCAAAATATGTTCCATATCATATGATACCATGCTGAACAAAATAACCTGGGGAGGAGTAGGCCAGGGCAGGGCACAGCCACTGCTCAGGAACTGACTAAGCATCAGTCAGCAGGTGGTAAGAAATTGCATTGTCCATCACTTGTTTTGTATATTTTTCTATCATTATTATTATTTTCCCTTCTTTTTCTGTCCTATTAAATTGCCTTTATCTCAACCCAACAGTTTCACCTTTTTCCTGATTCTCTCCCCTATCCCACTGGAGGGGAACGAGTGAATGGCTGTGTGGTGTTTAGCTGCCTGCTGGATTAAACCACAACAACTATCAAAATTAAGAAAAAAAAATCTACATATTTTTACAAGAATGTAATACGTTGTATGCTATTGTTGGGTAAACAAGGATTTAGAAAGGAAAACTATTCTCATGCCATGGTTTTAATCTCTATGAAACAAAAAATCATACTTGCTTTTCCCAAGTTTTATACCATATCTATTAGCATTTGGGAATAGGATATATCGTAGAAGGCTGTATTAACCTGTCTACCTACAGAAATCTATGTATGATTTAGTCACTCTCTGTACACTCTGTTGTCAATAAAGGAAAATCAGTCACACCAGGGGTGTGTTTTACTGTATCCAAAGCTAGGGCCAGCTAAGCACAAATGAACAAACTACAATTGCGATTTTCTCCATTGACTGTAAGCAGAATAAAGAATTAATAGCCTCAATCCAGACCAATTCAGCATAAAGTGTCTAAAAATTAAGTGAAAAAATCTGCACTAACAAACTTGTCAAACATGTCAGCTAAAAGTAGGGCGTCTAGGCAAAACTAGCTGTTCAGATTCAATCTGTACTGAGCAGAGAAAGAAAGGTAAAAATGTCAGCTGCTTCTCTGCTGCCCCTTCTACATCACAACAAGGCTCAGGAATGTCTCTCTACTGTTTCACATTTCTACAGAAAAGAAATGTTGCATGGAGGCTGGCAGGGAGTTGCTGTATACTTCATTCAGGTTTGCAACAACTGCAGACTGTGACTGTGGGAGATGTCTTTGAGGATACCTGCTTGTAATGCAGATGTAGTTGAATGCATCTAGAGAGAAAAATTAATAAAATTTATTTTTCTGTTTCTATCTGAAATGAATTATTCTGCTCTTCTGGAGGTACCTATTTTTAGAATCAAGAAAATTGCTTTAGATTAAATGTCTGATTTTAGACGGCTAGTATTAGGTAAAATAATCCTGCAGTGACTATACACATTTCAACTTTTAAAGCCTTTCATTGCATGACTTTGGCAGGGTTGCTTTATACATAGGGAGCTCATGCTGAAATGTGAATTTCATATAATTGCTATCTGGAACATAGTGGATAGATATAACAATGAATTAGGGTTATTAGCCTGGATCAAATATAAATTCATCTCCTCGCAATTTTGTACGCTAGTTCCACTATCACAGGTCACAGTCTGCTATGCTTTTAAAGATCATGTAAATTCTTGCACATGAAAGAAAGTGAAGCACCATTTACTAAGGAGAATAAATCCCTGAAAGCTGAAATTTCTGGCAACTGGCACCTGGTCTGTATGCTTACTTTGTGGGGGGGGTGGAGCAACTTGGGGGTTGATGTTGATATAATTATGTATATTACATACTAAAAATTTAGAAAAAAGTGTCATTACTCTTTTCTCAGACAAAAAGAAGTCATATTATGGTTTATTCTGGGTAAACACAGAAGGTTTCTGCTGTACTTCATGCTGATCAAAACCTTTATGACAGCACTAGTAAACCTTAGCCAAGATACCTTGCCAATGTAGTAGGGCTATATTGCAAAGATTTTTCCTAACTGGGGGGGGGGGGGGTGGGGGTGGGGAAGAAAAAAGATAGCAATACGCTCAGCGTCATGTTATTCCACATTTTCATAACCTTCATCCTCACAAACAGAAGTTCTACTTGAACGTATACCTGCAGCAAAAAGCAATTGTTATTTCCACATTGTCTAAATATAATTACAAATTGCATGCAATATTTCACTGATGTTTGTACAGTGTTAATTTCTTCATTCTCACAGCTACTAGAGCAGAGTTTAAAAAATAGTTGAGTAAACACCTCTAATTTATTACATTAAGCTAAACATATTTATCACCATTTCCCAATTACTGCCATTCACAATATACAAGTTGTGACTATGAAAGTAACTTTGTGAAAACAGAATACCAGCATTATTTATGTTTACATTGCTTTAGGGTTGACTTTTTTGATCATGCCCTCATGCTTTAAATTTTAAGTCAGCCCAGCTTATGGAAATAAATTTTCCTATTCAAGTTCATAAACCCTGAACTTCAGAAACTTAATAACTAAATAAACACAAAAGGCTAAAAGGAAAAAAAAAAATCATTTTTCTTCAAAAAACTTTGTGAGTTTCAACATATAATTAAAATTTCTAAGATTAATAGCTAAAATGCAATAAAGTTCTTCATTCTTTCAAGTCGAAAAAAAATCACAATAAAAAATACAAGATAGAAGCAAAGTTGCAGATTTATAAAAATATTTTAGTAATTTTACCAGGAACTCTATTTCACGTCCTTCCTTGGAGTTTCCTCTCTAAAATTTGCATCAAGCAATAAAAATCTTTTAATTCAGCAATATCTTGCCTTGACCTTTAAACACATGCGTTTTTCCAGATCAGCAAGGAAAAAATATTAGGATTTTTGTTCTAGAGCTAGTTCATATACATGCCTTAATTATCTGTTTACTTAATATCTGAAAAATAATTTTTGAGTTCTTAGCCTATCTCTAAAGATTCATAGTAGAGATACTTTTGTTCCCTGTGCAGTTTATGGAGAGAATTAGAAATATAAGAACGATATACACCTGGTTGCAATGGTTGGATGGAACAATTTGCCTGAGGCTGAACTAGGAAAGAGGCAGAATGCAGTTGATAGGAAGCACTCAGTACGAAATATTTAAGAAGAGGGTAAATCTGAGAGGCTTCAGTTCAAAGCTACAAGGACAAAGTTCAGCTAAGTTTAAGACCCTGATATAGCTATGCATATGGCTACTAAAGAATATCTGAATGTTATTTATTCCTTTGAAACACAAACTTGGAAGAGAACATGCTCTGGAGAGGCAGCAGGCCCTTCTCCTAAAACACACAGGTGGGTTCTGATTCTAGGTCTCATGGCTTTTCAGGTAAATTTTGTCTTGCAACCACTTCATGAAAAGTACACACACTGGCATGACAGCAAGAAAAGAAACTCTCAAGTGCTGTACAGAATCCCCCTCCTCTGGCACAAGGAACCTCAAAGACTTCCCTGTATGTAGAACAGTTTCTACAGCACACACGGAGGGAGTGGTGACGGAGCCACGATGAGAAGGCTTCCCAGCAGTGGTATGAGAGTTTCATGTCCACTATGTGAGACTTGACAAAACTACCTAATTACCTGTAAAAATCTGTGTCTTTAAATCTTAGTGTGGGTTTACTGGCTATATTGTATCTTAGAAACAAATTAGGTCACTGTGAATTGATAATACTCTTGAATAGCTATCAAGTCTAATTGTCCATAATTTTTATGAAAATTATCAGGTTAAAGGAAAGCTAAAGAGGATTCCAACTGCCACCCACTCCCTTTTTTTATTTCAGCAGAAGGAAAGCAGATTGTTCAATTCACCTCTACATTCCCTTTGTGTTTCAAAGAATGTTATGAGCTTTGACTTTCGTGGGTTCTGTGAATGAACATTGACTATTGCATCTTCAGCACCCCACATGGTACTTTGTTACATACAGCTTCTTTCAACACATTGCAAATAATCGATTTTTTCCCCCTGTAGCTTATACACAAGTATTAATATGGAGCTTTATAAAAACCAGGTTGAAATGACATGCAATGGCAAATCACCAGGGCAACAGGGAACTATTCACAACATTACAGTGTTGTTTTTCTATTTCAGAAGCTCTAAGGAGATACTACTGTTGCAGAAATAATCATAAAGCTGGGAATGAAAAAAAAAAAAAGTATTTTCAAAAGCCAGTTAGAAAGTGTGAATCAAACTATTGTCAAGACACTTTAGTTGTGTGTTTTATATTTACCCAAAATTTACTCTCTTTTTTGCTAAGAGTGAATGCCTTCAAGTGAAGCTTTTGAAAATTTTGCAAAGTGTGATGACCACTCTTAGTATCTTGCCACATTGCTGTTCTGCCAGTACTGAAAGATTGTTTCCACTAAAACATTCTGACCTTGCTAAATCTCAAAATGCAAAGCTTAAAACATGCACACTTTCTAAACATTTGATCTCAGATACTTTGAATGCTCCAATCTCATTGATGTTACATTTGTTGCATATGATTATTAAACTAGGCGATTTCTTTCTGGAGCAGGAATAAAATTTCCATGTGATCGTATTTCCAAGTGAGCCTGTGAACATGTTAGATAATTTCTTCCAAGTCACAAATTTGTACTAATCTTACGTACTGGTCATGAGGTTTGGATTTAAAATGCCAGAAGTGAAAGCAAGAATACATATCCCCTGGATAGGCATGAGATCATAACTCTGTGTCTTTTCTTTTGCATTAGAAAGCTTAATTACTACTATCTTTAGTGACAATCCTGCAGGCAGGTAAGAAGAACAAAAGTCCTTATTTACTGATCTTAATAAAGTTGCATTCAATGAGCTGTAGGAGAGAAAGTGTTTGGAAAGATATATTAGAATCTGATGCAAAAGTATAATCATACATTTTTCTATCTGCAAGGTCTGACTTACTTCATCAGCTTTGTATGTTTCCATTTACTACATAATGGTTGCCAACAGTTGGACTGAAGTCAGAGTTTTAAGGAGTCTGCACTAACTTCAGTAAAAAGGTTTGTCTTAATCAGGGTTGATACTCTCCAGCATTTGCATCTATAAACCTATGAATATGTTCTTTAGAATAACTCCTTTATTACACATTTATTGAAAAAAATGAATTCATAATAGAAACTGTCTTACAGCACAGCATTTTGATTCCTGGTTTCATCAACTCATACTTATCCATGGTTTACATATAAGCTTTCAAATATTTCCAATGCTGCCTATACCTAAATATTAACTTCTTTTTAATTTAAATCCTATGAAACCAGAGAATGAGCAAGGGATTGCTTGTACGGATCCAAGTCACGAATATTTCAGTATAAAGAAACTTCCTTAGCAAATTACAAACCATAAAGAAAACAGCTATTTAAGTGGTATCATGTAATACTTCAGCAAACATTCAGTACCACATGGTGAAGGGTTGTCAGTGGCTCCTACCCGAACGAAATTTCTTTCTTAAAAGCATTATTGCATCAGCATTAAATTAAATGAGAAAAGTGAAAGGTAATTATACTTAACTATATGCCTTGTAGTTAGTACTTTTTGGATAAAACAATAATATTCTTATACATACGTAGCAAGGCATATTGGTCAAATTTAAAATAACAGCAAGCAATGGAGACAATTAAGAACAGACATCTGAATATCTAGTGAAATGGAATAATGTTTTCAGATTAAGAACCACAAAGTGCTTCTATCCAAACTGTCTTAGAGGAGAATTCAGTGGACAACTATGAAATAAACAGGCTCAGGCCTGTTCTTCTACTGTGTTGATCATTGTATGTCTGAAGGCTGATCAATATCTGAATAACACCCTTCAACTGAATTGCAAGAATATCTTTGACTTCTTATTTCCATTCCTTGCTATGAAGTTGTATTAAGACAAGGGGTCACCATGGCACTAAGAATTGGTAAATGTCTTCATTCAGAGCTGAATGTGGTTAAAACACTCTACTAGAGCAGGTGGAGATCCCTGATAGGGGATATCTACATTGCTAGAAATTGTAATCTCAAAGTCAGAGGTAAGAGTACGGTGTGAATGCTGCTTTTTAACTGTTGCATCTGCAAGACACCGTGTAACGTGAGGAAAAATAGAAAGAAGTTTAGGAGTCAGCTTCAAAAAAGTTCACAAGTTTTGTCTTAAAGCAGCACTGTAAACACTTTTAATGTTCAATTTGTCATTTTCCTCTTTTGTTCTGCACAGTATTAAGCTCACGAGAAGGAATTTGTAAAGATTAGGAAATAGAGGGCCTTTTTTGAATTGCTACTTTGAATCTCAGTGTCAAAAACAGGAAAAAGGGAAATGGCAAGTTTCAATTATGATAGTAGCTCAGCTAAAACCATGAGAAAAATCAACCTATGAAATATAGTGAAAGCTGCTGATTCTCGGGCTGTTCCTTCTTCAAAATGGAAATGGCATTTCAGGTCCCAGGTGATACCAAAGGGTTAATACATTTAGTTCTGCTAGTGAGGTGCTACCCCAATTTTTTTCCATGTTGGATCAGTATATATTATAACTTTAAGGAAAGGTCGTCTTGGTTTTGTTAACATTTGGTTTTGTTGGCACTGGACAAATGTAGTTCAGTTCTTCCTAAATTCAAAGCTATGCTAAACTGGAATGATAAGAGGGGTGTCGTGCTCATAAGATTGTTGTCAGCAAAAACCAGAGCACAACCTATATATGAAACCAAGACTACTGTTTGCCTAATAAAACACATAAACATTGTATTCAAAATACAGCAACTAATATTAATAATTCAGTTAGAATAATGCTAATACTCACAATCAAAATTATCTATTTAATAAAAAAACAAATCTTATCATAGCTGAAAATGATGAGACAAAAGAGACCCTTCTAGTATCCAGGCTTTTTTTTCTGGTGTCATGTTCATCCTTTCATTGCTACTCAATGACATTGGACTTCCTTAAGAGGAAGGTAAGAGGGATGCCATGAATCATCAGTGTACTGGGTTGTTTGTACGAAGTAGTGCAATGCTAATGACAGATGCTTCTTCTTCTTCTTTGGTTCCATTGATAATCTTATATATTTTATAGCATGCTCTGCACTGTGTTCTTTTTACATTGGCCTGCAATTGTACTTTGCATCTGACTTTATATGATTTACTTTACATATGTTTAATTCTCTTTCTTTGTTCTTTTTATTACCCCCAAAATCATTGTTGCCTGTTTTATCTTAGTGTGCCTTACTATCAGTAACTTATCACTGCTGAATTGCTGAGTTAGGGCCTTCTGATTCATTTTGTGCCTTCTTTTTCACCCCTGACCTGTAGTGTTGTATGCTTAATTGTTCTATAGTCAAAGATAGTCATTCTGCATAGCACAATTGCTTGTTTTCACTACCAAAATTTTTATTTTCAATATTATTAAAAGAGGGACTACAACAAAAATAGTAAAAATAGAAATTATATCTAATTACAGCATGCTAAATAAAGCTGGAGCAAACTAGATAATTGTATCCATGTTGTCATTTCATAATTCCTGTATCAATTGCAGCTAAAGCAAATCTATAAGCAAAACTAGTCTGTACAAAGTAAGCCTTACAGCCCCAATCCTGATGCCTTGAAGAGACGGTGCAAAGCTTGTGACCTACTGCTAGCCATTCCAATACTGTGTTTACTAGGCTATAAGAGTACAAGGGCAAGTGTTGGTACAGGAAAACACTCTTGGCAGATAGGGAACAACCTTCTGAAATAGCTATTACATACTCAAGTGAAATGATTATTACTTTGCAAGAGGATTATCTGATCAGATCTGAGTTGAGTCAGATCCAGGGACTGTGCCTATAATTGACAACAACTGAAATGTTTGAAAAGTTTGACAAGAAGCATCTATCTGGGTTATGCAGCCAAAAAAATGCTTGAATCAAGTTTAGGGAAAATCCATAATTTCTTGTGAAAAATACTTTTTGGGAGGTTAAATCTTGTCTGTTTGTTTTGAAAACATCAAATTATATCTTTATTATTCTGAAGAAATTTTGTACTTTGAACTCAGTTTGTGTCTTCCTAAATTCCCAAATTTAAAATTTAAAATTTAAAATTTCCTTATTTACAGTTCTGTGTTCCTTCTCTATTTTCTGCCCATTCTAA
This sequence comes from Phalacrocorax aristotelis, assembly GCF_949628215.1. Taxonomy (NCBI): domain Eukaryota; kingdom Metazoa; phylum Chordata; class Aves; order Suliformes; family Phalacrocoracidae; genus Phalacrocorax; species Phalacrocorax aristotelis. Next base: position 52,258,811 of record NC_134276.1, read on the forward strand.
AATGAAAGCCAGAAGTGCTAGGGTACTGACCTGGGAATATGACTATTTGAAACTTTTTGCCTTTTTTTTTTTTCCTTAACAGTTTGGTAGATTTTCTTTTTCAGGAAAAATCCAACTACATAGGGAAAGAAATCCAAAAAGCTCTTGTCAGCTGTAGGGTTTTACAAGGAATTTTTCTCACCAAATAATTTAGTTTATATGTGTTCATTTGATGGACATGAAATCTACTTAATTTCCTGTTATTTTTCAATAGATAACCTAAAGCTAAGTCACCATTTTATGTGACATTATTTCTCTAGATAATATTTCTTTTCTTCAACCAATATTTCAGCAGTTTTAACTTCTTCAGAAGAGTTTACATTCACAGACTATATGTAGTCTTATTGCTCAGGTAATCTATGCTCAGCCACAGTATTTATAAATCTTACATATTATGTATACACAACCATCATCACCTCAGTCAAAACTTAAACTCCTTTTCCTCCTGTGCTCCTTGTAGTTAATGCTCTGTGTAGTTCTGCCAATAAGAAAGACTATGATAAGTTTCTTCCTCCTTTGTTGTGACTCAGTTCCCTTGGTTGATACGATGTAAGGGCAAAAATACGGTTCCCTGCTTTTCCTGATTGCTTGCTTCACAGTTATAGTAGGACCATGCAGTGAAAACATCCCTTCTTCTGTAAGAAGATGCATATTCATAGTTCCTTTATCTAGTTACATAGGAGTAAAGCTGAAGTCCTTACTCTGTCTATATAGGGAAGGCAAGAAGTATGGTTTTCAAAGGCTGAATAATGTAAGACTCTGAGACTCAGGCTACTAAACACATAAATCATTTTTAAAATGTTACAGTAATTTATATTCTGGGCCTCTGAGATAAGAAAGGTAGAGATGCATGGAAAAAAGTATTTGGCAAATTTGGTTTTAACCACCTAAATAAACGAAAACAAAACAGAAGGATGTTTTGCTGTGACTCAGATGCCTTAAATACCAGTGCTTCCAGCACTGACTTGGATAATATTTCTATAATAAAACAGTGGAGGATTGCTTAGTAGTATCTCAAATTTCATGAAAACTAGAAGCTTACTAGTCATACTTTGCATGATTATCATATATATTACATTCTGTAATAACATGCTGATGTACAAAAAAATAGTTTGGAGGCTTTAGTATGAATAGTGATTGACAAAAAAAACAACACCACAAACAAAAATCCCACATACATAAAATAATACGCATATGGGAAGATATTGTAACTAATGAAGGAAAAAATGTTAAAAATATCTGTTTCATGAAATTTCTTTTGCTTTTATGAGGTAAGCTGATCCACAGAGAGTTTGTGCCCTGTGAAAAAGAAATATAAGTGCAACACTTGAATAATAAATACTTAGTTTACTCGAGGACCTAGAGTGACGGAAGATGTAAAGATACCTAGTTCACCAGTGTAGGAATGCATCCTCAGACTAGGGTACGTGTGCTGAAGTTTGATATCAACATTTGACCTTAACTTTTGAAAAAATAGTAGGTATAAGACTGAGAATCTTGAAACTGCAATTCTTTCCTGAATCTGTTCTTCTGTCTAGGCAGGTGATACGAGGCCTGATATTTTATCCCTGCACTTTGCCTACAACCAAAACCTCAGTGCAGTCCAGAATTTGATCCAGATAATAAGTTAAAGCTACATTGTTTGTTATATTATCTGTTCCTGTTTAACAATTATTTTATATAAGCACAGAAGCTGAAATAAGGGAAAAGTATACAAAAAATATGAACTTCATGTATTCATCAGGAACATGGGCTAAGATATTAATTTTAGTATAAAATTTCCTATTTATTTATTATTTTTGTATAATATAATATTCATGTAATTACATTTAATTTATCTAACAATTTTTATATTATTTTTATTCATTTTAGTATTTATTGATTTTAATATATTATTAGGAAAATGTTCGTCACCCAGAGGGTGGTGGAGCACTGGAACAGGCTCCCCAGGGAGGCAGTCACAGCACCAAGCCTGACCCTATTGAAGAAGCACTTGGACAACGCCCTCAGAGACATGGTGTGAATTTGGGGTTGTCCTGTGCAGGGACAGGAGTTGGACTTGATGACCCTTGTGGGTCCCTTCGAACTCAGGACATTCTATGATTCTATGATGTTTCCAAAAAAGGGAATTTAAATATGGAACTTCTTCAGAACACACAGAAAATTGAAGATTTATATAAAATTTATTTAAAATATTATCTGAAACTAGTAGGCTTCCTTATCTTTAGGAACTATTTACCTTTGTCCATTGAAATAAACTCATTCTGAATACTTTTTAAATAGATACACCATGTCCAAGGGGAAAGAAAACCACCATAATTCAGGATATATAGCTCTGCAGTGATTCACTATTGTTGTCTCCAGTTTTATTTTAGATGGTGTGTCTTCATAAATTCAAAGTGTTATCCTCTGAGTTAATCTTTCATTTCCCTGGAAACCAGAACATTGTGGATGAATACTTAACTCTGACCAAGAGCTGAGTCATAAGCAGTTTCTGCATCTGGTACGAGAGTCCAGGATCTCTCCTGAAGCTAGCAGCACAAACATAATTCTGTTTATGTCCTCCACAAGTCACTTTTGATAGGATTGTTCTCAGGTGCATAAGGATCTAAGTGATACATCTAAATTAAAGCCTGCTTTCCCTCCTCTGTCACTTGAAGTGAATACAAAGAGAAAGAAAAGCCAGAAAAGGAGTGGATAGCTAGACAATCACACCTATGCCCAAACAGTGGACTCATGGTTTCACCTGTGTGCCACCTTCATATAGAGAGGAGACATGGATTTGTACTTTTTCTTTGTGATTGTGGGTCACTTACTTAGGGACTAGGAAGGGTGACTGGGGGGCCTGAGTTTTTGGGTATGTTATGGCACATTCAGTCTGCTACTCCTAGATGCAATGCATTGGTCTTCCTCAATGAAACAGAGAAACTTGTCTCCTAACTTAGGCATTTTAGTAGTGCCCAACTAGCTAGATGAGTGGGTGTCATAGATATCTTTGCATTTATTTTCCTCATCTGCAAAACAAAACTAATGTACTTATTCATAATGCTTTTATGGAACAAATATAAGTTTTCATCCAAAAGAAACCACTGCTGTTCATCTGCACATGAACTGTAGCTCAGTATAGTTACCGAACACATACATAGTACTCTGAATTTATGATCTTGTCTGTAAACACTAAGTTGGTTGTTTACATGCAAAACCAGGGTGAAAGCTAAGAGGTGGTTAGCATTAATCATGAACAGTATGTTAGATTCCCAGACAGCAGAACGCTATATATATAGCGAAGCTTTTTTCATTTATCCTCAGCACTCAAAGTAACAATAATGGATTTTTTTTTCACAGAGGTATTTTACATATGAACCAGTTTTTAAATATATTTTTGTACAAAATTATTTCAATATTATAAAAAATGTTTTGTTGTCATCATAGATATTGTGAATAAGCAGCTCATTACTCATTATTGGTATGAGGCATTTTAAATTTTATGCTTAATTTCAACAGTATTTGAAAAAAGGAATGCCCTTTTGAATTAAGTTTGGATTCAGTGATATATCTTGCTATTCTTTTGTTTAGAACATTCATAGGAAAAAGAGCAGACCAGCCCTTTTTGTTTGTTTGTTTACTGTCTACATAGGTTTAGAGCAAATTTATTATGGGATGTCTGAAGTTCCTTAGTGAATCTCAAGGTAATCTTGTCTCTAATGCTTTTATACAGTAGCTATTTAATCTTCTTTATGGAGAGGACAGAATGACCTTACTCTTTACTTTTCCTAACAAAACTTCTTATGGTTCAGAATTTCAATAAGCTGAAAAATGAATTTTGCCTTACTGAAAAAAAAAAAACACGGAAATGTCTCTGAATTAGGAAGAACATTTTCCTCCTAAGCATTAACTGAAAAATAAAAATTAATTTTGTTTTCATGATTAATCTCTTGCCATTCTAGAGCTATTTTCTGGCAATGATTGGTCTATAATGCAGAAAATTGTATTTATCTTTCCCAGTTGATTAGTTCATAGATCTTAAAAATAAAGGTATGTATAGTAAGGCTGCAATGTAGAAATATGAACTAAAGTATGTTTTTATAAAATAAATTTTTAATCAAATTATTTTTTTTAGTCAAATAATTTGTTTTATTTTATTTAACTGCTTAGCATTGTGTCTAGTTTTGCTTTTAAAATGACAGATACTGTCAACATTTGTATCAAATTCCTTTTGACGGGGTCTCAGAAATACAGAATGATTTCAAGAAAAATCCTTACAGACAGAAAAATATATTTAAGGTGAATCACTGCTAATATTTTTGTCAGGAAAAAAAAAATCTAACTGTGGTTACTGCTTCCCCTTCAGCAATAGTAACATGAATGCCTGTATTAATCTCCACAATGGTCCAGAGGATGCCAGAATTTTAAGTGTCATGTTCTTTACCACAGCTTAGATCATGTTTAGGGTAGACGTACTCATGTAACTTTATATATAGCTGTCACTATCCAGACAAATTGTTTAAATCAGCATCGGTCCAGTTACTTCTTGGGAACTATGATAACTTTGTTATAGTGAGTGTGCCTCACCATATTTTTGAGTCTGTGTGTGTGTGTGTGTGTACACCTACCTATTTGTGTGGGTGGAGGATACATGCAGAAAAAGTGAATAGAAGTAACAGTAATAGAATTGTCTTCTTTAGTAAAAGGTAGACATATCTGCACAGCTTTGCAAATGATGAATGTTGGAAGAGTGCATGAGGAAGAATCAAGTACCCTTCACTCATGTTCATTCTTTAATTTCAATAAACTTTTATTTTTCCTTGCTGTGATATATAAAACTGAGGGGAACATGTCATTATTTGGGTAAACAGTACGTTACACAAGTAAATTATAAACTTACCCTCCAGTGTTTCAAAGATCCCCACAACAACCCTTATTCTTTAAAATCTGATTTTATTTGGTTTCACCAATTGCCTTGTAAAATAGATACAAGAGGTTTTTAGAGGTTTTATGAAATACTGAACTTTAACTCTTTAATGGCACATTTCTGTCTTATACATGCTCCAATGTATTTCCACAAAGAACATGTGACAGATCTATTCAGTATATCTACAAAATCATAGATCTGTTTAGTCTGCAGTGGGAAAATATACACAGATAGGCTGAGATCACTGATATTTCGGAATACTAAATTAGAGATGGTAATGTTAGAAGTAGACCTAAAACATATAGAAACATGCCAGTTGGTGACATTTGTCATTCTTTCAAAAGCAAAACATAGGACTTCAGCTTAGAGAGAGCTAAGTTACTTCTGAAATCTTCCTTACCTCAAAGTCTCTCAGAAATATTACAATGTTTTTTTAATCAATATTAAGAGGATATTGTTAGTATGGACAAAATTAACCAGAACACTACTAATTCAACCACTCAACATATTCAGCAACCGAATGTGCTTATTCAGCTACCCTCTTCCTCTCATCATTCCCTGTTCCGGCACATTTTCTGGGAAATGATGGTCAGTGGCATCTCCAGTTCTTGAATTGGGAAAAATAACTCTTGGCCAAGATAATTATTCTTAAAACTTTTTTATGCAACTAAAGTTTTTTAACTAATGGACAGAAAGAAGTGGGATTCTAAGAACCTTAGAAATAATATTTAGTAGATTTTGGAGGATTTTACTCCTCATTGGCATAAAATCAGATTAAAATTTCTTTTATACAGTAAGGAAAAACAAAACTGTACAGGAAACTTATGAATAATGGAAGTTTCTCAGTTTGAGTAGTATTTCATCATCACATAAAACCTATTTATACTGCACTGAATGGACAATCTTCAGATCAATAATCAGACAACAGTTTATAATGATAAATAGGGATAAATATGGATAAAAGACCCTTTGTGGGCTTTTTATCTGCATGTATTCAGTTTCTTATCTATTTCTTTGTCATATGAAAAAATTCAGAATTGATTAAGCATACCAAACCACTGATAATGAGACTTCAAAAACTGTATTGAATTTGGATCCAGGGAATTTATCTCTTGACATGAACTAACTTTACTAGACTGTGTAAACAACTAGAAAGTGGAAAGTCTTCTCTCTGTAGTTGTTCTAATTAGGCAGTGGCATTTAAAATTACAAGAATTTGAGATAGTGGAAAAGACAAATAATTGAACTCATGTTACTGTGCTTGCTAAACATTAATATTAACATGTTTGTGAACACATTATAGGGCCATTCTAAGCAAGGTTTTCTGTAGTCATTTGGCGTGTAAGTATTAATAATATTGTAGCTGGACTAATGGCAAGTATTTGTTGTATTTTGGTTAAATTGTTAATATTATAATTAGAACAATGTCCTGGTTTCAGCTGGGATAGAGTTACTTTTATTCCTGGTATCTGGTATAGTGCTGTGCTTTGAACTTAGGGTGAGAATAATCTTGATACAACACTGACGTTTTAGTTGTTGTTAAATAGTGCTTAAACTAGTCAAGGACTTCTTCAGCTCCCCGTGCTCTGCCAGGCACACAAGAAGCTGGGAGGGGACACAGCTTGGACAGCTGACCCCAACTGACCAAAGGGATATTCCATACCATATGACGTCATGCTCAGTATATAAAGCTGGGGGAAGAAGAAAGAAGGGGGGGCATTTGGAGTGATGGCATTTATCTTCCCAAGTAACCGTTACACGTGATGGAGCCCTGCTTTCCCGGAGATGGCTGAGCACCTGCCTGCCCATGGGAAGTGGTGAATGAATTCCTTGTTTTGCTTTGCTTCCACGTGCAGCTTTTGCTTTACCTATTAAACTGTCTTTATCTCAACCCATGAGTTGGCTCACTTTTACTCTTCTGATTCCCTCCCCCAAACCACCGGGGCGGGGTGAGCAAGAAGCTGCGTGGTGCTTGGTGCTGACTGGGGCTAAACCACAACAACCATGGATTAGGGTTTCAGTGCTAAACTCATTCCATGGTACTTTCATTTCACTGTAAAGACATATCACAAATTGCTTGCTAAGTCATTAAGGTGGAAAAAAATGCATTAGGCAAATAAAATCAGGCTGTAGTACCCCGAGCAGAAAGTAGCTATGCCATTTTAAATTGTTATGCATTTGTCACAAGGTAATTGTCATCATGAGCAGGAGTTCCAGAAATTCGCCTATAAACAAATGCTCCTTAAAATTAGAAATACTCTAAGACATGTCAAAATTGTTTCAAATAAAGACTCAAATAAACATTAAAAGGCTCTTACTTTATATGACTTATTTTTATGAAAGCAAGAAAATTCAGAAAGTTTGACAGTTTGACTCAACGAGTATGCTTTTTATCATCCAGATTTCTCTGGGTACAGGTTAACCTGATCATATGAGATTTTCTTCTACGATTTTCAGTATTTTCAAATTTAGATGAGAAATATCATATGAACAATCTTAGAAAGCAACATATTTCTAAGAATCCTGTGTTGAAAATTTTTCATAAAGATAGATTTTATGTATCACAAGAACTATGATTTTCCTGGGTGCAAGTGTGGCTGTTCTTAGGGGTGTATTATATTATATACTGCTATGAACTTAACATGTCTTCATTCTTCTTTATTGCTTCAATGATTTAAAGTAGTTCAAAATAAAGAACCAAGTTTTTAAAAGTTGCTGCTTCTTAACAAGTTATGACTATTTGAAGTGATTGGTCTTCCAGAACATCAGGTCTTCAATAACTATGCATAGACTTGAATCTGCCTTCTGGCTGTACTAAATTCACTCTAGTTTTTTGATTAATATTGATATCTGTTAAAAACAATTTCGATTTAGCTCTTTTTAGATTATCTTATTGTACACCAGATTATCTCAATCATAAGAAATAATTATTAATGCAGAAACAGATATATTAGAGTTATATGTGGGGGCTTCTATGATCAGTGGTGGGGAGTATGAGCATTTGCTTTGGCAAAAGAAGAGGTCTTAGTCTTTTGTCAGAGATTCCACAATACAAAGCACAAATTTGAGATTTCTAAGAATGACGGCAAAAGCCCATACCAACTGAAGAAAGACACATTGATAGAATCAGATGATTTGAAGAAAAAAAGAGGATGGAGAAATTGTATTTTGATATAAAAATTTGGATTACCCTAACAATGAAATTCTTATTCTTTGTATCCTTATGTTGATAATAAAAAAACAGCTTTCCTTTGTTCTTTCTAGTAAAACATTTTAATAGGTCACTGTTAAGAGTTGAGTTTATATATCTGCAGAGCACTGAAACAGAAACATATTTTTCCTTCTTTTCTGGCATAAACACCAACATAAAACAAATATATTTAAACAACCAAACCAACCAAACCAAACCAACAACAAACCACTTCTCTCTTGTTTTTCACAATAGTTTCTTCCACTCCCAGCTCTTAAAAAGAAAACATTACATGTTTCACTACAAATTTTTCAGCTGTTTAATGACATTGTTATAATGCTCTGAATTTGGCTAAACAAAGATGCACACAGTATATTAGTCAGGTAAAATATACTTTTATTAACTGCTTATCTCTTGGAAAGAAGCAGCAACCTTGGCCTTGGCAGCTTCTCCATATACTACTGAAACATTATAAAAAATAGGTAAAACATTTTCCTGTCCAAACATCATTTTTAGAGTCCTGGTTTTGACTGGGATAGGGTCAATATTCCTCCTAGTAACTGGTATAGTGCTGTGTTTTCAGTTTAGGATGGGAATAACATTGATAACACACTGATGTTTTAGTTGTTGCGAAGTCAAGGACTTCTCAGCTCCCCATGCTCTGCCAGGTGCACAACAAACTGGGAGGAAGCACAGCCAGAACAGCTGATCCAAACTGGCCAAAGGAATATTCCATACCATATGATGTCATGCTTAGTATACAAGCTGGGGGGCAGTGCTTGGGGACTGGCAGGGCATCAGTCAGCTGGTGGTGAGCAATTTTATCATGCATCACTTCCTTTGTATACTATTATTATTGCTGTTGATATTATTATTACTACTACTTTATTTCAGTTATTAAACTGTTCTTATCTCAACCCATGAGTTTTCTCACTTTTACTCTCCTGTTTCTCTCCCCCATCCCACTGCAGGGGAGTGATTGAGCAGTTGTGTGGTGTTTAGTTGCTGGCTGGGATTAAACCATGACATTTAGTGATTTGTAGATGGAACAGTAGCTGAAAGGTTTGTGTTTGTGTTATGGAGTCTGCCATCATAATATTGAGATACAGCAGGAGTAACCTTCAGATATATCTTCATAAGATCTTCTATAGCTATCCAAGCTTAGAAATTTTTAATACAGACAGATAGATATCATTGCTCACAACATAAATTCAGTTGGAAGAGAGGAAAGAACTTAGAAAAAGACTTCTTATTTATACTCTGTATTCTTTTAGGCCCTAACAATTTATTTCCTGTCATGTTGTTATGAAATTGTGTTTCTTATCTTCAGATGTTTACCTTGTCATTAATTTTGTAGGAGACTAATGTGTTGGATAAATAGAATTCTTATGTTTACTTCCGATACGTTTTGATTTTATTCTAATCTAAGTGAGTCAATGCTTGTTCCGAATAGTGAAAAATGCATCAAATTCGTATGCATACAATCTATGTGTCATTGCATATATATCAGTTTCATTTGGGTGTGTACTGCAAGTTTTTTGTTTGGAAACCTTTCAGTCCATACTTGATTGCTTAACTGTTAAAAGTAATCCTTCTGTGATAGTGATTTCACTTATCACTAGTATTTATAATCTGGCTCCTATTTTCTTCATAGATCAATGGATCTCCACATCTCTTAAAAAATTGAAATTTACAATTTGCTTGCATTTGCATTTCTATGTCTTGAAAACAAAAATGAGTAAGCCCACAGTTTATCACACAAATTTATGTCACAACTATGAGGCAAGGAAACATGGCTGTGTTTTTCTTGAAGTTTTTATGTGACATTAATTATTGTATTTAATTATATATGTTGTCCACTGTAAGGTTGTCCGCCATGGCCAAGAATAAAAGATTTATATTAAAAATGTCTATGTGTCGTCTCAGTTAAACAACCATCTTTCAAGACCTCTCTTTCATTTACGTGGCATTTTTTCACAACCTTGGTGAACATTGTTATCTGAATCAATGGTATTTAAGTCTTGGTTTTTCAAAGGCCTTTAACATTCCTAATACATGGAATGGAAACTATAATTGTGGTTCTTAAAACACAGTAATACTTGTAAAGGCAACAAGGTGCTCTATTTGCAGGTGGGTTTTTTTAATTTTTCTTTCTTTTTTTTCTGTTTCATCTTAAAACATTGCCGCCTCCTCTGAACATTAATCCTTGTATCTTACCTTTCATTTTACAGTCTTGGATGTAGAAAAAGTTTGTCAGATGAAAGTTAGAGACTGAAGTTATGAACTGTCCAGACTTCATTATTTCTTTGTCTATTGCCTAAGGACAGAAGTATTGTGCAGTATGCAGCTTGCTAAGAACCTTATTTAAAGTTTAAGTGAATAGATGCCACTGGATGTTAAAAGAATCCTCACAACTGTAAAGTCTATGGACTTCTGGAAGAAAATTACAGTAAAACTGTCCATTGGTCTTCCAAATGGAGTTTGCAAATGTCATGAAGGGAAAGAAACAGGAATTGGTGTTTCAAGGCATCTCTATAATCCTGTGTTCCCATGTCTCCAATAAAAACAATGGAGGATATTAAACATGTATTTCATAGAATCATAGAACAGCCTGGGTTGGAAGGGACCTTTAAAGGTGGGATCTAGTCCAACCCACCCTGCAACGAGCAGGGACACCTTCAGCTAGATCAGGTTGCTCAGAGCCCGCTCGAACCTGACCTTGAATGTTCCCAAGGTGGGACATCTACCACTTCCCTGGGCAACCTGTTCCAGTGTCTAACCAACCTTAATCATAAAAAAAATATTCTTTCTTATATACAGTCTAAATGTACCCTTTCTGAGTTTAAAATCCTTACTACTTGTCCTATCACTATAGGCCCTACAAAAATGATTGTCCCCATCTTTCTTCTAAGCCCCATTTAAGTACTGAAAGGCCAAAATAAAGTCTCCCCAGAGCCTTCTCTTCCCCAGGCTGAACATCCCTAACTCTTTCAGCCTCTCCTCGTAGGAGAGATGCTTCAGCCCTCAGATCATTTTTGTGGCCCTCCTCTGGACCCGCTCAAACAGGTCCATGTCTTCCCTGTACTAACGGCTGCAGAGCTGGATGCAACACTCCAGATGGAGTCTCACCAGAGCAGAGTACAGGGGCAGAATCACCTCCCTTGAGCTGCTGACTATGCTTCTTTAGATGCAGCCCAGGATACAGTTAGCCTTCTGAGCTGCAAGCACACATTGTTGGCTCACGTCCAGCTTTTTGTCCACCAGTACCCCCAAGTCCTCCACGGAGCTGAGCTCAATCCCTTTGTCCCCCAGCCTGTATTGATACCGGGGGTTGCCCCGACCCAGATGCAGGACTTTGCACTTGGCCTTGTTGAACCTCATAAGGTTCACATGGGCTGACTTCTTGAGCTTGTGCAGATCCCTCTGAATGGCATCCCATCCCTCAGGCACGTCAACTACACCGCTCAGCTTGGTGACAACTGCAAACTTGCTGCGGGTGCACTCAATTCCACTGTTTATGTCACTGATTAAGATATTAATCAGTACTGGTCCCATTATGGACTCCTGAGGGACACCACTTGTCACCGACCTCCATCTGGATATTGAGACGTTGTCCACTATCCAGTAGATGCAACCATCCAAACAATTCCTCATCCAAAGAACAGCCCATCCATCAAATCCAATTCTCTCCAGTCTAGAGAGAAGGATGCTGAGAGTGACCATCTCAAAGGCCTTACAGAATTCCAGATAGAAGGTGTCTGTAGCTCTTCCCTTGTCCACTGATGTAGTCATTCCATCATAGAAGTCCATTAGGTTGGTCAGGCAGGACTTGCCCTTGGTGAAGCCATGCTGGCCGTCCCAAATAACCTCCCTTCCCTGAATGTGCCTTAGCATAGCTTCTAGGAGAATCTGTTCCATGCTCTCCCGAGGCAGAGAAGTGAGGATAGCAGGTTGGTAGTTCCTGGGTCCTCCTTGCTACCCTTTATAGAAATGGGTGCAATTTTACCCTGTTTCCAGTCACCAGGGACTTCACCTGACTGCATGACTTTATATGTCATGGAAAGAGGCTTGGCAACTACATAAGCTGATTCCTGCAGGACTCTGGGATGCATCTTGTCAGGTCCAATAGACTTATGTATATTCAGTTTCCTCAAGTGATCACGAACCTGAATCATAGAACCACAGAAACATAAAATGTCCTGAGTTGGAAGGACCCACAGGAAACATGAAGATCAACTCCTGCCCCTGCACAGGGCAAATACAAATTCACACCATATCTCTGAGGGTGTTGTCCAAGTGCTTCTTCAATAGCACCAGGCTTGGCACCATAACTGCCTCCCTGGGGAGCCTGTTCCAGTGCTCCACCACCCTCCGGGTGAAGAACCTTCCCCCTAATATCCAGCCAAAACATCCCCTGGCACATCTTCCTGCCATTCCCTTGGGTCCTGTCATTGGTCACCAGGGAGAAGATATCAGCGCCTGCCCCTCCTCTTCCCCTGGTGAGGAAGCTGAACACTGCAATGAGGTCTGCCCTCAGTCTCCTCTTCTTCAGGCTGAACAAACCAAGTGACTTTAGCTGCTCCTCATATGGTTCCTTCTCTAAAACCTTCACCAACTTCATGACCCTCCTCTGGACACTCTCTAGTAGCTTTATATCCTTAATGTACTGTGGCACCCAAAACTGCACACAATACTCAAGGTGAGGCCGCACCAGCGCACAGTAGAGTGGGAAAATCACCTCCCTCAACCAGATGCAATGCAGTGCTTGATGCATCCCAGGGCACGGTTGGCCGTCTTGGCTGCCAGGGCACACTGTTGGCTCATGTTCAGTTTGCCATAGATCAGAACCCCCAGGTCCCTCTCTGCAGAGCTGCTCTATAGCCTCTCATTCCCCACTCTTATGTACATCCAGGGTTGCCGTGCCCCAGGGGTAAAATGCAGCACTTGCCCTTGTTAACCTTCATACGGTTGGTGACTGCCCAGCTCTCTGATTTGTCCAGATCACTCTGCTGGGCCTCTCTGTCCTCAAGAGTGTCAACAGCTCCTCCCAGTTTTGTGTCATCACCAAACTTAATTAGTATTCCTTCATGTCCTGTTTCCAAGTGATTTTCAGAGGGATTAAAGAGTACCAGCCCCAAGATGGATCCCTGTGGAACCCCACTAGCGACTGGCCACCAGCCCGATGTAACCCCATTTACTATGACCCTTTGAGCCCAACCCATGAGCCAATTGCTCACCCACTGCATTACCTCTTTATCCAGCTGTGTGCTGGACATTTTGTCCAGGAGGACACTGTGAGAGAGAGTATCAAAAGCTTTCCTGAAATCCAAAAAGATCATGTTGACTGGCTTTCCTTGGTCAACTAGGTGGGTGACCTTGTCATAGAAGGAAATCAAATTTGTTAAGCAGGACTTTCCCCTCATGAACCTGTGCTGGCTAGGACCAATGACTACATTGCCTTTCAGGTGTTTTACAATAACTTCCAGAATAACCTTCTCCATAATTTTACTGGGTACAGGAGTGAGACTGACAGGCCTGTAGTTACCAGGGTCATCCCTGTTGCCCTTTCTGAAGACTGGAACAACATTTTCAAGCTTCCAGTCAACTGGGACCTCTCCAAATTCCCCAAAGCATGGGAAAATCATTGAGAGAGATCTTGCTATGACGTCAGCCAGCTCTTTAAGTACCCTCAGATTCCTCCCATTGGGCCCCATCAATTTATAGGGATCCAGCTGAAGCAGCAAGTCCTGCACATGTTCAGGTTTGACTGGGAGTTTATCGTTCCCACAGTCATGGTTCTCTAGCCCAGCTCTGGGGATCCCAGAACCCACCATTGCTGTTGAAGACCAAGGCAAAGAAAGCATTAAATGTCTCTGCTTTGTCTATGTCCCTCTTTGTGAGGTGACCATGCTAGTCAAGCAATGGGCCAATGTTATTTCTGGCCTGCCTTTTGTCATTAAGGTATTTTAAAAAGCCCTTCTTACTGTCCCTCACAGTACTGGCCAGCTTCAACTCTGATTGAGCTTTGGCCATACGTATTTCCTCCCTGCAGTGTCGAACAGCATCCCTACAGCCCTCCCATGTCACCTGAACTTACTTCCACTGGCCATATACTTTCTTTTTTTCTCCTTATTTCAAGAAGAATATCCCTGATATTCTTCTAAATCTTCTGACCTGGTCTTCTCTTACAGTGGGAGGAACTTTGCCCCCCCAGTCTATGTCTTGCAGTCCATCCACAGTGAAGACTGAGGCAAAATATTGTACTTCAGCCTTCTCATCTATTACTACCAATTTGACCATCTTGGTCATTAGGGCAGGTATATTTATTTTGACCTTCCTTTTCTGGCTGACATACCTTTAGAAACCCTTATTATTATTGTTTGTATCCCTTGCTAATTTCAGTTCCAACTGTGCCTTGTCCTTCCTGGCCATTTTCTACACAAGTGGGCAGTGTCCCTGTACAGAGACAGGATACCTGTCTCTGCTTCCACTGCCTGCACAGTTCCTTCTTGCCCTTTAGTTTGACCAGCATGTCTCAACTCAGACATTCTCGTCCCTTGTCTTCCTTGCCTGATTTCTTACACCTCAGGATCGAGAACTCTTGTGCTGCAAGGAACACGTCCTTAAAGATCTGCCAGCTTTGTTTTGCTCCCTTGTCCCTGAGGGCAGTTTCTCAGGGGGTCCTACTGACTAACTCCTTGAAGAGCTGGAAATTTGCTTTCCTAAAATTCAGGGTCCTTACTTTAGTCTTCACCTGACCTATATCCCTCAGGACTGTGAACTCCACCAGTGCATGATCACTGCATACCAGGATGCCTCTAATCTTGATGTTACTATGTTGGTGACCATTAGGTCTAGTACTGCATCCTGTTGGGTAGGGCTGTCTATTACCTGACTTAAGAAGTTATCCAGGAGTCTCCTGTGCTGTCTACAGCTCACCGTGCTACTTTTCCAGCAGATATCAGGGTGGTTGAAGTCCCCCAGCAGGACGAGAACCTCCAAGCAGAGTGCCTCCTGGAGCTGGAGTAAGGAGGCTTCATCAATAGGCTCCATTTGACTGGGTGGCCTGTAGTAGACACCAACCACAAGCTTCCCTCTGTTGCCTCTGTCTCGAATTCTTACCCATAAGCTTTCAATCTGCTTGTGGCTATTCTTCAGAGACAGCTATTCACACTCTATACATTTCTTGATATAGAAGGCAAAGCCTCCATCCCTCCTTCCTTGACTGTCCCTTCTGAACAGCCTGTAACCATCGATAGCCACATTCCAATTGTGGGATTCATCCCACCAAGTTTCAGTAATGGCAACTAGGTCATAGCTTTCTAGCAGCATGGTGGCTTCCAACTCCTCCTTTTTGTTGCCCATGCTGCATGTATTGGTGTAGAGGCACTTCAGCTGGGCTGTTGGCCATGTCACCTTCTTAGTGGAACACCCTTTAAGTCCTTTGAGGTATTTCACTGTTTTTTCCTTGTTGGCTCCTATTACCTCAGGAGCCCCTGTCTCATCTCTGTAAGACTTCAGGTGTGCTGCAGTGTAGCCAGCACGCCTCAGAGCAATAGGCTGAGGGCCCTCGCTAGCACCCTGTTCTTCTAACCTTGGTGTGTCATCCCACAGCTTTCCATGGGCAAGCCTCATATTATCCCCCTGCCCCTTCAAGTCTAGTTTAAAGCTCTGTCAGTGAGCCCTTCTAGAATGTGAGCAAAGACCCTCTTCCCCCTTTGAGAAAGGTCAATTCCATCCGATGCCAGCAGGTCTGCTGCTGCGTACCCAAAATTGTAGTGGTGACACCAGACGTAGAGACGTATTGATAGACTGGGCCCATCTGTTTCTTCCAGTGTCACTGACCACAGCTGGAAGGAGAGAGGAAAAAACAACCTCCAGATTCTCTTACCAGCCATTCCAAGGCTCTGAAGTCTCCCTTGATCACCCTTGGACTATGCATTGCGGCTTCATTGCCACACGCATGGAAAAGCAATAATGGGTAATAGTCCAAGGGCCGTACCAGTCTAGGAAGCTTCCTAGTGATATCCTTAACTTGTGTCCCAGTGAGGCAGCAGACTTCCCTAAGAGGGTCTGTCTAGCATATTGCATTCTTTGCTCCCCTCAGAAGGGAGACACCTACAATTATAACCCATCTTTTCTTCCTCATGGAGACAGTTGTGATACAGGGGGTAAGCCTTTCTGACCTTGGCAACATCTTTGGTGTAGATAGACTGTCATCCACGTCATCCATTGACTGGCCTTCCACATCCAGGGCCTCATATCTGTTGTGCAAAGGCACCTGGGAAGGTGAGGTGGACAAGGAGGGGATTTGCTTTCCACCCCGAGAGTGAACTTGCCTCCATGTTCTTCTGTAAAAACATATTTCCCTCTGCATACCAAACAACCAAGAATGCTGACTATTAATCACCATGATTACATTTTTCCTACTCAAGGGCTTTTTGAAAACTAAAATCCCTCCAAATTCTGAAAAGCTGAAGTTATCAGACTTGTTAGTGGCTATTGAAGATCTACGCATGGGTACTTTGCCTGAATTCGTACTCTATCCTTTTTGGGATCCAAATAGGTCTATTAATTCATACCTTCAGGTATGTTAATGTGCACAGCCTGTTTTATTTTTTTCTCCAGTATATATGGTTTGCTAAGATGCAATATTATTCTTGCAGGTTAAACTAGTGGACTTCAATGGAGCTATTTTGAGACACTATACTTAATTTTTAACATATAATAAAATTTGAGATTTTCAAGTGGAAAATACATCAAATAAGAGGCATTTATTTTTGATGTGGAAAGCATGAGCTAAATTTCAATAGCGCTAGTCAGAATTCTGTAGGATCAAGATCGGAAGTAGAGTCATCATGTGGCATGCTGGAGCAGAGTACTCTATTCTCACCATTTCCAGTGAGTCAGCTTCATAACAGTGACCTAGGAACATTTCTCAGAAAATAGTGCAGCTTTGTAAAATGCAGTTGCTTTATGCTCTGGATATATATAGCATCTTTCTGGTGAGATAAGTTTTCTTCTGCTTGGTTTTGTGGCCTGCCTGTTCTCAGTAAATGAATTGCAAAACAAAGTTTATTTCTCTCAGTAAAAGAATTGCAATAAATAATAAAAAAAAAAGGTCTCCTAGCAAGACACATAAAGGAAAGAATTAGAATTTTTTGAAGTTTGCAGATCATCTATTTTGTATAAGACCAGAAGGAATCATATTTCAGTGACAATGGTAGTAGAAAACTCAGGATATGTAAATAGAGATTTTCCTATTCCACTTTACAATCCTTTCAAAGTGCAGGATGGAAATTCCTAAATCATAAATTTGATATTCATCCTGCATAAATCTGTATTCAGCCTTGACATGTGCATGCACAGTTACAGTTTTGTTCCTTGTGTGAAAGTCTGATAAAATTCAGATAATCTTTCTATGCTACAACAGAAGCTAGCACAATGGAAAATGGACCTTGATATTGATATCCCTAAGAAAATGGAATTTTTGGAACTGTCCTCTAAAGACATAACAATGAACTATGTGAGCCTGGCAAAACAGCAGCTGAGGGCCAGAAATGGAAAATGAGAGAGAGGGAAACACTTGTTTTATGACTATATCCTTGAGGACAGCTGAAAGACTAATCAAAGCAAACATCCCGCCTCAGAAGCCACTGAGAACTGGGTGATAAAATGTATAGTCAAGGAGAACAACTAATTGGGATGGAGATAAGAACTAAAACAAAGTGCCCAGGAGGGGAACTATCCTTGTTATAAATACTAAAATTCAGGCCCGTAGGCCAGGAACCACCCCACTTCTACTAAGTCTCTTAATCTGTGAGCATGCAGGGTAAATTAAAAGTGAGCTGTACTGTTACATACAAGCAAGAAAGAAATTAACCAATTATTAGCTGAGGCGTGGGAATATTAGCTGTGATTGAAGCACTTAACTATAAAAATGCCTTGTAGTTTCTCAGTGCAGTGTGCTAGCCTTGTGGGTTACCACCTGGCACCAATCTTCACTTAAAAATGACTTGAATAAAATACCGCCACTCTGTGTGCAGTTTGGTGTTTTGCACACCAGGCGAACGAACCAGCTTTTCATGATAACAATGGGAACTAAGATTCAAGAGTTTTTTATGGTGATCGTCAATAAATTAGTAGCAACAAAGCTGACTGAGAATAACACAAGTCCCTATATTCCACGTAGCATTTCCAGTTCATTTGAATCCTATGCACCTTTATTTGTATATAGGAAATGCAGATCCACCAATCCAAACCCACTCCTTCCACACCAGTACAGAGAAAAAATGTCTGCAGCATGTTAATTTGGAAATTTGGAAATTTGTTCTTACACCACTTCCTTCCCCCACACCTTTTTCTTTTTTCTTTCTTTTTTCTTTTTTTTTTCTGTAGAGAGCATTTAGATGTTTCAGCACTTGAAACCCTGAAGACCTGCTCTACATAGAGTAAAAGGGTGACCACTTCTGTACATGAACATGAATGAAAGCCAAATGCAAAACAATTGAGAACCAATCCCAAGAATAAAATGAAGCTTTCCTGGGGAGATGATGGTAGAACAGCCATATATATCCTCAAACTCCAGTCCTCCAGAGTCTTTCTTGACTAGCTGCCATATTATCCTGGGCTGTTATCAGTCCACATACAGACCTCTGAGCTACTGAGATAAAAGTCTACTTCCACTCTTTGGCTATGTGTCTACGTTTCTGTGTGTATGAAGGTTTTAATTTTCAGATTCAGGAAGGTGTTAGGATGATATTTTGTTACATGATATGAAATTTTCTCTGGATAGCATAAAAACCAAAATATTTTTTTCTGCCTTACCTATGGTAGTACAGATTTAAAGTTAATTTCTTATTCTCATTATGGCATCATAGTATTACCTTGTACATGACTTAGAGGTCAATAAATGTCAAGCTTTAGTTTACACCAAACCAGGCTAGAATGACAGTAAAAATCAGGACACTATTTTTTTCTCTTTTTCTTTAGTTACACTATTTCTTCTTTCCAAGATTATTTTGCTAAAGAAATCCTAATTTTATTCTAAACCACTTGTTTGCTTTAAGATGCCTTTAAAGCATTCATGCTGTTTCAACACTCAAGATTTATGATTCTCTTTTAATATGTGTGTATTTCTAGTCCACAGTCACTATTATTAACTAGATTTCCAAAATCCTTACTAATATGTCAACCATTTTGGAATAGATATGACATATTTTTATGTAATCCATAGGCCTAGAGGTTAGAAATTATTTTCCATGTGTGTTCATCTATGACCTGAACTTGCAGTTTGTATCTTAAAGTATGTGGTGCCTGGATCTAAATCTGAATCTAATTCATTCAGATGTTGTAATGGAAAACATCAACTTCATGTACAGCTCATGTCTCTCTAGGTATCTTACAAGTTGTATATCAACAGATAATATCAGTCTTTCAGATCAATGTCTTGTGAATTATGTTTTTTTCACATGAGGAAATATATGACTCAGCCTTTACATGGGACTCATTGTGTCCTTTGGTGTTCCCAGAATTCACATCACATGGCCAAATTTTTGACAACACATAAAGAACACATTTTTACTATGTTTTGTTTTGTGGGATTTTTTTTTTGTTTTAAGTTAGATAAATAATACAGCGTACTAAAAGAAACACATGTATCGAATGTTACATTAAAAGTTATAATTAAATAGCATATAGAGTTACCTTTCATATTTTATCTCTATATAAGCAAATGCCCTCTTTAAAAACAAAATAAATAAAACCCATTGAATCTGTATGGCTACAGAGAGCTTTTATGTATCCTTGTATATCAGTACCTCAAAGGAAACAATTCATTCTAGAAACATGGATTGGAATGGGACAGCTGGTAAATGGGTAGAGCAAGGCACTTTTTAAAAGCTACGAGATTTTTTATTTCTAGAAACTATTGAATTTTCAGTTTAGCATGAGTGAATCCTGCCAGGTGTCCTGAATGTGAAACAGATATATTCTTTACTACTGACCTCAACACTAGCTACAGGGTGAAACATAACTCTTCTGTCCTGCTGTTTTGCCTCAGCATATGCTATTGCAGCAAATGCAATATTGTATCTTTCTACCCAGCATTTTGAGCCATGGTTTCATTACGCTCTCCATTTTTGCATAACCTTGTCTACAAACACAACAGTATCAGCGCAGGACAGAACCTCCCCTGATATTTGAAGGGTGTGAAAGTCCTCTGTGTGCCTTTCCTTCTACCTGCATACAGTTCATGTAGCCTTGGAGTATGGCTGACCTGGTACAGTGATTTCTGCATGCTGGTGTAACATTTTCCATGGTCTTTTTCACCAATTAAAGATGTAAGCAATCCAGGACCTACTACTATTAAGTGCAGGCATCATCTCTGATCTCTCACTGCAGTGAGGTCCATTTGTCTCATTGTCAGATGCTATGAATCTTGGCCTTTCAGTCCTTCCCATAATTGCTCCATAACACTCTCTGCAACACATTCTCCCTGCTGCCCTCAAAGATGGGATGCAGAGCACTACCTGTATCTGTCACACAGCAGACATTTACTGCAGGGCAAATCATAGCTACTTTGGTTTCAAGGATGTGAAATATTTTTCAGCTGAGTTTCATAGCCTGTTGCAGCTAAATTTACTCTGGCGACTTTCCTTAATTGGTTTGGTAGCATGTCAGCAGCTGGCATATGATGATACGAACTAAAAAGCCTGCTAGCATATATTGTTGAATGCGAATTCTGATGTCTTTTATTCTTTTATGAACTTCTCAATTTAATTGTAGTTACAGTCCCATATCCAGCAAAGAAATCCATAGGACTATTATGCCTGCATGCTGCCACAATGAAATTGTGGTGCCCTGTGTAGTACAGGAGTATCCTTACCTTTATGCCTTGACAAAAGCATGGCAGAATTTCAGTTTTAGAATTTCAAAACCATCAAATAGCACTTCATATTACTTCTAGACCTCACGTTCAACTATTTTTTGAAATGGCCAGCTAGAGACATAAAATTTTCTCTGGTTTTACATCTGGCATATAGAACATATTAATGAAATATGAGTAAAGTTCCCTCAAGTCACAGAAAGGCTTCTCATAGTGTGATAACAAATCTTTATATATTCTTCTCTGAGATTTGCTAAAGAAATCTTCACTGAAGTTGAAACTGGAAAAGCTGAGGACTGTAGAGACTTTTCTCTGCCTCCACCACTCTAACCAAGGCATTTAGGCTTTACCTATAAAGCAATGTAATGCAAATATCCATGTTTGCGCACATATTTTAGTTACATCCAGCAGTGATCTGGATTCACTTCACCTCTGCAGATGTACAGGCAGTGATGAATGGCAAATCTAGATTTAGTCTCTTTCCTGCATTAGCCTGAAATATCAAGAGTCCTATGCTGCTTCCTGTACCTAACTAATCCCTACATGTGTGAAAATGAAGGTAAAACCTTTTGAAGGTTTCACCATGAGCTGGCCACCAATATTCACTCCAGGATTCTAAATCACAGAATGCCAGAATCACAGAATCACAGGTTGGAAGGGACCTCAGGCATCATCTAGTCCAACATTTCTAGGAAGAGCACTGTCTAGACAAGATAGCCCAGCACCCTGTCCAGATGAATCTTGGAAGTGTCCAACATGGCCGAATCAACCACTTCCCTGGGGAGATTATTCCAATGGTTGACTGTCCTCAATGTGAAAAATTTCCCTCTCATGTCCAATCGGAATCTCCACAAGAGCAACTTGTCTCCATTCCCCCTTGTCCTCTACATGTGACTCCTTGTAAAAAGGGAGTCTCCATCTTCTCTGTAGCCACCCCTTAAGTGCTGGTACATGGGGATGAGATCCCCTCTGAGCCTCCTTTTCTCAAGGCTGAACAAACCCAGCTCTCCCAGCCTATCCTCATATGGAAGGCTTCCCAGTCCTCTGATCATCTTGGTGGCCCTTCTCTGCACCCCTTCCAGCCTGTCCACATCCTTTTTGTATAGAGGGGACCAGAACTGTACACAGTACTCCAGGTGTGTGTATTATCAGGCTCTGAGTTTCTAGTTACTTTGCTATAAAAGTTCTTAAATTTAGGAATGACACCTTACAATCCCCATTGTAGGAAGATCACATGCAAGTGTGCTGCACAGGGTTGTAGTTGAAGTGGTACAGTGGTTCTTAGTGTTTAATCTTTTCTTATAGGAGAAAACTGTGTCTGCTTGCCATGCCTTAATTTTCTCCCTGTCTCAGCTTACTTCATAAACACTTGACAGCAACCTCCTCTTGAAGTGGTTACAGATAACTCAGTGGTGTCTGCTGTTTACCTTCAATAAATGTGGTCTCCAATTAGCTTGGACAAGAAAGTGACTGTGTTAACACAGAGGTAAGGACATAGCTAAACCTTCTATATTCTTCAGAACATTCATGGACATGTGGGAGTGACTGGGATCTCAGTGAACAAAGGCACTTAAGTGCTCACATAAATATTCAACCACAGCAGGGCTGTGAATTGTAGTCGGGGAGGGGTGGAGGGGTGGGGGAGCGGGGGAAGGAGGAGGAGAAAGAAAAAAAGCCTAAATATTAAAACTACTGAAGCAGAAACTCTCTTAGAACTATCTACAGTTTCAGATTGCTGACTGTTTATTTCTAGACCTAGCACAAATAGATAAATACATGTTTCCTAAACAAGGAAAAAGTCTTGTGTACTTTGATTATTTTGTTTCTCTTCTCTTTTCCCTGTCAACCTCTTATAATGAATAAAAAGAAGATGACCAGCTAAAATAAAAAATATTGCCTTGTGGTGACCTTAAAACCTCTACTAGCTACTAGTAGAGTGAAGATTACTCTTTCATAGGTTTTTAGCACTGAAATATAAATGTCCCTAGATCCTATAAAGTCTAGACGTCTGTATTTATGTCTGTATTTAACCTAGATTTCTTTGAAAAATTTGCAAACTTCTTCAGACTTTATTATGGTCATAGATAATGTATTATCTTAGGGCTGAAATGACAATTTTTGAGTGATTTTATTGTATCTTATGACATTTTACATGCATGCTTCTTGCTGTTGTCATCATTCTTGACTTTCAAGATGTATTTGGTTTGTTTGGATAAATGATCTATGAGCACCTCCTTTCTATTGTACTTTTATCCTTCAGGTTTATTCACATTTTCAAAAAGAAACACTCATTTTCAGTGCATGATCATTTTCTGTATGTTTTTCTTTCAGTTCAAGTGATTGTCCTCTTTTCTACCTAAAAACTGTTCTAGTTTAATCAGTTTAATCCTAGAGATTGGTGTGAACCTCAGTGCAGAAACCTCTATTGGATTAGTATTTCTGAATATTAGAAATGCAGAGAAATGTAGTTTATCTTCGGTAAAATGAATACAGTTTGTGCATTTTTTTTTTTTTTTTTTAGGGAAGATTCTTGTGTTGGTTCTGGCTGGGACAGAGTTAATTCTCTTCACTGCAGCTGGTAAAGTTACCATGGCACATGGATGCTTTAGTTGCTGTTAAGTAGCGGCTCAGTGTCGCTAAGTAGCGCCTGTAGCAGTGAGGGACCTTTCCAGCTCCCCGCGCTCTGCCGCGTGGGCAGGAGGCCGGGAGGGGCGGGGCCACAGCCAGGGCAGCTGACCCCGACTGGCCAATGGGGCGTTCGTTCCGTACCATGTGACGCCACGGCCAGTGCATTAACCGGGGCAGTGGGTGCATTGAGGGAGGGTTGGGGGGTTTGGGCTGGGTTGGGTTGGGTTGTTGCAGTTGCAGCTTGGGGACTGGTGGCTTTGGTTTGGCAGGTGGTGAATGGCTGCTTCGTGTGCTGTTGGTTTTGGTTGTTCATTCCCTCTTCCCCCACCCCAGGTTTTGCCTCTCTTGTTTTTTTATTTCCCTTTTCATTATGTTGTTGTTTTTGCTGTTATTACTGTTTTATTTTAATTATTAAACTGTTCTAATCTCAACCCACAAGCTTTCTCACTTTTACCCTTCTGATTCTCTCCCCCATCCTGCCAGTGGGGGAGTGAGCAAGCGGCTGTGTAGGGCTGAGTTGCCAGCTGGGGCTAAACCACAAAAATTCTACATATTTATTAAAGCCATTTTTAGAACAATGCTACTTTTGAAAATTGATTTTTATATATTTGTGTTGTTAAAATGGGTTCTTACATGATGCCTGCTGTTTGTAATTATAGTCACTACTTTTCCCAAATTTATCTCAATTTAAGGAAAAATAATTCCACTGAAAATTAATCCACAAAACATGCTGTTACCTTGGGTATGCAATAAAATTAAAATACTTCTGTGCTCCTGATCACCTTGAAATCTGAGAATGAGGTTTATTAATTAAAGACTGGTGGGAATTCAGTCCCCAGATGCTTCAGAATTTAGGCTGGAGTTTAACGGTAAATGTATATTACTATACAAAGATATATTGGGTCCCCTATATTTTACCGTCAGTGAAGTTAATATTATCTGAGTACCAGGAAGCCTACTTGTCCCTCATGATGTGAGGTTTAATGTATGAGGATTCACATTTCAGGTTTAGCGCAGGCACTCCTCAGTCTGAAGGCAACTGCTCCCACCTGCTGCTAAAGGAACACTCTCTTTCTGTGTTCACTAGAGCGTTGCTGGGGCCAGCTAGCCATAGCAGCTCGTTGATGTAGCTGATCCACATCTCCCTCTAGACAGGAATGTTGAGGAGTACTATTAGATTAAACTATCAGAAATGGTGATTTTCTGACTCATAAACACCTTTTTTTGTCCACGCGGGGGTGGGGGGATTTTATGGCTTAATAATTCTTCACAGATTTACAACACTTAAGTAAAGAAACACTCAAGTCAAAAGCTTGGAAGAAGGTGGATTCTGAGGTTTTCTTGACTTTGATTGGGCTTTATATTAAAAAGATGAGCTGATTTGCAGCCCTTAAAATATTCCCAGGCTAGACTGGTATTTCATATGACATCTGTTGATGTTGCTTTCTTTGGACTATGAAGATTGTAATCATTTGTGCCTGCCTTCAGACCTCTTTTACATCAAGAAATCTCTGAAATTCTGAAATTTCTGTCTTAAAGTCTCTGGTTCTTTTCTTTCCTTCTGCTTCAATGTTTCTATCAACTTTTGCTAGCATTTGGAAAGAGATTGCTGCTAATATCTGTTACATTTCCTGGAAGGCGAATATCTTCCTTAAAGTGTCATTATTGTGAAAACTCATAGGTAGTTCATAACAAGGAAACAGGGCTGCCATTATGGCTGACATCAACCTTTTTTTCTTTTTTTTGGCTGTTTGCTAAGAAGAATGTGACCTTTCTAGAGAAAATGTGGGCTTTCTAGTTTTCCTTAATAGTACAATTATATTTTCAGTTTTCTCCAGTGCTTATGTTTGATTGTCCCACAACCACAGTAGAGAAAGAAGTAATAACATTTGGAACTTCATTCTTTACCCCATGGAGAATCCTCAAGTATCCTGGGTATTTATTATCCAATGTTCTTCCAACCCAGAACAGGTGCATTTAGTCCAGCAGTGCAAAGGTATTGTACAACAGAGTTAGGGCACTCATCTGAGATGTGAGAGATCCAGATTCAAGTACCTAATCATGTTACTATTAATAATTATGTAAAATAGCTGAACTCCAAATGATTTAGAAAATTTTATATTCCAGAATACCTGCTTTGGAACTGTAAATTCTGCATTGATGGTAATCTGAAATAGAGCAACTGGTACAGTCAGAAATTCAGTGGGCCTTCCTTCTGCTTCCTAGACCAACTTTATATTTAGTAACATTATTGCAAGGTAATCAGTTCCTAATTTTTGTTTGTTTCTTTTTGTTACATCTTTTCTTCTTGGCAGAGAACAAAAATTGGAACAACCAATATGAGGCATGAGTATTTATTTTTCACCCATGAAGAGATGGAATTTTTAATGCCACTATACCTTTGTAGAAAAATCAAACTACTTAGGTTAAAATACTAGCTAAATTGCAAATATTATTATTAGCTTCAGATTAAGCAAAGCTATTTAACTCTGAAGTGAAAGGAACTGGAGTAGAAACATTCATGTACTGACCAACAGCTGAAATAGAATTAAAGAATCCCTGATTTACAGATATTTTTTTGTTGTCTTCAACCTGAGATTGGTACTTGAAGGTAACAGTTTGCATGTGAAGAAGTATTTGACATGCTGATGAAACAGCAGGAATGGGCTCAATATCAGCTGGGATCCTTACATGTGCAGGGTCTGTCACTTACTGCACAAGTGTTCAAAACATTAGGTTACTGTACACACCTATTTTTTTAACCTCCTCCTGCTCTCTTCCTCCAGCCCTATGAATAAGCTAGATTCAGAAGGAATTTTTAGAAACACACTTTTCATCTAAGTCTGTTCTTTTCTCTTAGGCTTAGTAGTAATGCAAACCTGAGCTACCTAAGTAGCTCACACCTTAAAAACTGGTTTATAAATTGAGTTCCTACTACTGGCAAACTATTCTTTCCACTAAGCAGTTGTACAATCTCCTCTTGTAAATCGGACTCTAAATATGTTTCTTTTACAGATTTCCATGGCAAAACTTTTCTATATATATGCATACATATAATTGCTACATACATGGGTCTTCTGAAGGACCACGGGAAAAAAGAAGACTCAAAGAAGCCATATATTCTTGAGCTTTTCTCCATTGAGAAAATACACTGAAAGAGCAGATCATAGCTGCAGCAGCAGCTGCTACTGAAGAAATGTAAAATGTAAATGTAATACTGTAGGTCTTTTCTGCTACTTTGGCTAAGGAAAACAGAAGGGAATCATGTTACTGAAAGAATATTATGTACCCTTAAAAAGGATTTGCAAAGAGAGACAAGATTTATATTTCATTTCACTTTTCTTATTAGATACCCCTTTGTCCACTTTGTTTTTCCTTATTGTTCCTGAGTATCAGATAGGATATCATGTCACTGAAAATAAGAAATTTTAAAATAAAAATACAAGAGAAAGATGAGTTGAGGAAGGTTTTGAAGGCAACTTTTCTAATAATGAATGTGAAATACAATCATTGTTGATAGGTTAACAAGTGTTATGATGTGAGAGTGCATGGCATGATTTTTTTTTCATCTCTTCTGTAGGTAAAATCAGTAATACTATTTTACTGTCTTTATTTCTCTTCCATAGAGAGGAAGATTTGATTCTCAATACACTCTGAGTGCTATGTTTGCTCTCTCTTAAAAGGTGGTATCACTAAAGCCACCATAAGTATAATGAAGATGAGAATACATGGTGTTTGTTTCTTTTTAATACCCATGGTACACTACTAATTAAAAAATAATTCTCTGCAAAGGAAACCCAAAGAAAATTAAATTATGAGTGTTATTTTAACGTTAATATGAGTAATATGATGACTTTAACACTATGGGAATGACTGCTAAAAAGTTAGTGCTGTAACAGAAAACAATTACAAACATGACTGAGCCAGTAATGATTCTGAGACGAAGGCAGAAAGTTCTTAGATTCAGAAATGTTTAAATTAAAATATTTTTTAACTGCAGAATATTTTTTGCAATGAAATGATGTGCAAACAAATACAAGCACAACAATAAAAACGAAACCAGAAAGTTAAGAGGCATGCTAGAGACATGGCAAATTAGCACTTTGCATATTTATGACTCATAAATCAGCAGCACTTTGAAGTAATGCTAAACAGTTTAATGGAAATGAGAAGTGTGTCACAGACATAAAAAAAAGCTCCATTAAATCAGTATTAATCCAAAGTGTTCTATTATTTAAAGAAAAAGACATGATAATGCAACATTAATTTGAATATTTGGATGTCACAAAATTCAAAATGCTAACTTTCCCTCTTCATTTAAAACACAGGGAGGCATATTTCATAGTCTAATAATGTCATAACATCATTAAGGTTGGAAAGGACCTCCAGGATCATCAAGTCCAACCGTCAACCCAATACTACCATGTCTCCTAAAACGTGCCACGTCTGCACATCTTTTAAATACCTCCAGGGATGGTGACTCTATCACCTCTCTGGGCAGCCTGTTCCAATGCCTGACTACTCTTTCAGTAAAGAAATGTTTCCTAATATCTAATCTAAATGGTCCATGATGCAGCTTAAAGCCATTTCCTCTTGTTTTAGTGCTAGTAACTTGGGAGAAGAGACCAACACCCACCTCACTACAATCTCCTTTCAGGTAGTTATACAGAGCGATAAGGTCTCCCCTCAGACTCCTCCGCACTAAACAACCACAGGTACCTCAGCCACTCCTCAGAAGACTTGTTCTCCAAACCCTTCACCAGCTTCGTTGCCCTTCTATGGACACGCTCCAGCAACTCAATATCCTTCTTGTAATGAGGGGCCCAAAACGGAACACAGTACTCGAGGTGCGGCCTCACCAGTGCCGAGTACAGGGGCACAATCACTTCCCTACTCCTGCTGGCCGCACTATTCCTGATACAAGCCAGGATGCTGTTGGCCTTCTTGGCCACCTGGGCACGCTGCTGCCTCATGTTTAGCCAGCTGTCAAGCAGAACCCCCTGGTCCTCTGCCATGCAGCTTTCCAGCCACTATTCCCTAATCCTGTAACGTTTTGTGGGGTTGTTGTGACCCAAGTGCAGGACCCAGCACTTGTCCTGTCAAACCTCATACAATTGACCTTGGCCCATCAATCCAGCCTGTCCAGATCCCTCTGCAAAGCCTTCCTACCCTTGAGCAGATTGACACTCCCACCCAGCTGGGTGTTGCCTGCAAACTGACTAAGGGCACACTCAGTCCCCTCATCCAGATCATCAATGAAGATATTGAACAGGACTGGCCCCTACGCTGAGCCTTGGGGAACGCCGCTCATAAATGGCTGCCAACTAGATTTGTCTCCATTCACACAAATCTCTGGGCTTGGCCATCTAGCCAGTTTTTTAACCAGTGAAAAGTACACCCATCCAAGCCATGAGCCACCAGCTTCTCTAGGAGGGTGTTGTGGGAGACAGTATCAAAGCCTTTATTAAGGCCCAGGCAGACAATATCCACAGCCTTTCCCTCACCCACTAGGCGGGTCACCCTGTCGTAGAAGGAGATCAGGTTGGTCAGGCAGGACCTGCCTTTCATGAAGCCATGCCAACTGGGTTTGGTCCCCTGGTTGTCCTGCACATGCTTCATGAGCTCACCCAAAATGACTATTCCCTGTTCAGCCAGGCAGGTCATTTTCCCCTCCAGTTCTTCTTGCAGCACATGGGGACAGCCTGCTCCTGTGCCTTCAAGACTTCCTTCCTGAAGAAAGCCCAGCCTTTCTGGACTCCTTTGCCCTTCAGGACTGCCACCTAAGGGACTCTCCCAACCAGTGTCCTGAATAGGCCAATGGCTGCCCTCCAGAAGTCCATGGTAGTGGTTCTGCTGATCCCTCTTCTTACTTCACTAAGATTTGAGAACTCAATCATATCATGGTCTCTAAGCCCAAGACAGCCTCCCACCACCACATCTCCCACCAGTCCTTCTCTGTTTGTGAACAGGAGGTCAAGTGGGGCATCTCCCCTGGTAGGTTCACTTACCAGCTGTATCAGGAAGTTATCTCCCACACACTCCAGGAACCTCCTAGACTCACTCTTCTCTGCTGTGTTTTATTTCCAGCAGATATCTGGTAAATTGAATTCCCCCATGAGAACAAAGGCAACCAATTGTGATATTTCCACCAGCTTCTTGTAGACACTTCATCTACCTCTTCATCCTGGTTGGGCGGTCTATTACAGACCCCCAGCAGGATATTTGCATTGTTGGCCTTCCCCTTCATCCTACCCATAAACACTTGAACTTATCATCAAAGTCGCTAAGCTCTACAAAATCAAAACACTCCTTAACGTACAGAGCCACCCCACCATCTCTCCTTCCTTGCTTATGCCTTCTAAGTAGCTTGTAACCATCCATTGCAGCACTCCAGTCATAAGAATCATCCCACCATGTCTCTGTGATGACAACTAAGTCATAGCTTTCCCACTGCACAATGGCTTCCAGCTTCTCCTGTTTGTTGCCCATGCTGAGTGCATTGGTGTAGATGCCCTTGAGCTGGGCTATTGGTTTCACCCTCAACCCTGGCATGCCACCCATAAGCTCTTCTCTGGTGGGCCTGGCTACATCCCCCTCCCCCTTCAAACCTAGTTTAAAGCCCTCTCAATGAGCCTTGCCAACTTGTGTGCAAGAATCCTTTTCCCCCTTTGATAGAGGTGAACTCCATCTGCTGCCAGCAGGCCCAGTGCCATGTAAACACCCCATGATCAAAAAAACCCAAAATTCCACTGATGGCACCAGCCTTTGAGCCACATGTTAATCAGATAAGTTTTCCTGTTTCTTTCCATATTGTTCTTCCCTGCCACTGGTGGGACTGAGGAAAATACTACCTGTGCACCTGATCCTTTGACCAGTCCCCAGTGCCCTGAAGTCCCTTTTGATTGCTCTTGGGCTTCTTACCATAGCCTCATCACTGCCCACCTGCACAACCAATAGCAGGTAGTAATCAGAGGGCAGTACCAGACCAGGGAGTTTCCTAGTAGCATCTCTGACCCAGGCTCCAGGGAGGCGGCAAACTTCCCTGTGGGATGGGTCTGGTTGGCATATTGGGCCCTCTGATCCCCTCAGAAGGGAATCACCTACAAAAATTACCCTCTTTTTCTCTCTTAACAAGGGCAGCCATAATGCATGTAGCTGACTGACTCTCCCTAGGCAACCCCCTGGATGGACCTTCACATACATCCTCATTTGCCTGGCCCTCAAGTTCCAGAGCCCCCTATCTGTTGTGTACAGGCAGCTGGGAAGGTGAGAGAGGCCAAGAGGAGGTTCGCCTGCCAACCTGAGCAGGGGCCTGTTTCCATTGCCCCCCAATTTTTGTACAGTAGCTTGTGATCCTGAAAAAATGAAGCCAAATTGAAATATTACTAGCCAATAATTTTAGTATTTTCTTTAAGTTGAAGAAAGTTCTGGATGAAAGTCCTCATCAATCAGATGAGAGCCCAGTTAAAGTGTAGAATTTAAATATAGTTTAAATAATTTTCTCTGTCTCAAATATAGAATCATAGAATCATTAAGGTTGGAAAAGACCCTCAAGATCATCGAATCCAACCGCTAAATACGAAAAAAACAATCTTCTGAGTTAATTATCTTTTTCAAACTCTGAAGTCACAACTGATTATAGGATTGCCTTGCTGACATGCTGTTCAAATCCTTAAAACCTTGATTTACCTGTCTAGTCAAATGCATAACTGACATGTGTAATTCAATCCACATAACCTTAAGCATTAGATCACTAGAATTGCTGTTTTTCTAAAGTAGAAGTTAGAGTTGCTAAATTTTGGTAACATTGATCTAAAATGTTTCCGCCTATATTGAACTAGCTTTTTTATTAGTTTATGAAGTACAAAGTAATATACTTTGAAGCCATTTATCTGAACCTACAGTAGCCTAATGCTGTTGAGCTGACAGTTCACTGAAAGGCACTCCTTGTTTTCACCAATTCCTTTGTGCTCATTATGATATTTCCTGGATCCTCATTTGACTAATTCAGTTCACTAAACCAGCAGAAAGCAAATCTATTTAAAAAAAACAAGCAAAAAAAAATCCACAAACCAAAAAGTATGTGAACATTTTTCCATCCATCAATGGCAAACTGAATCAAAGAAGTCTTATGCCCTATATGAGCCAACACAAGCGAAGGGCACATACTGTTGCTAGCAAGGAAGTAAAATTCTTTCTCAAGTATTTCTTGCTAACAACGTCTGAATTTATGACAAGTTCAATATAAGAATTTTTCGTAATTAATTTGTGCAAATAACATTTTCCTGTTCTTAATTACAAAAATATGTCTTCACAGGATTATAGAGTAAATACTGGCTCAAACTAATCTAAGCATATTGACACTACAGAGCATGGCAATAAGTCAGAGGGGAAAAAAGGAAAAAGCATGAGAGCTGGGAGAGGTAATTTTTAGTAAATCTGCAGTGAAAGAAAAATGGTGAAAATAAATAACAGTAACATTTTTATTTATTATTTCTGAATATTATCTGTGCCAACAAGAAGGGTAATACAGTGAAGGCACCTGCTAAAAATTAAAGTAGCTCTAGAAAGGGAAGAAAATGGTAAGACTGAAAATAAGAAAATAAAATAAAATAAAACCTAATAGTACTATAATATAGAAGACCTAAATTCAGAAGGTGAAGGATGAGAAATATTTCAACCGAGCTGAAACCAAGAAAGAGTATTGACACTGAGCTTAATAATATTTCTGATATTACTCATGACAGGTGTAACCTTTTGAAAAATTAGATAGCAATTTTCCTTCGAAATCTATTCTGATTTTGCTGACCCCCAAAAGTAACATAAGGAGGGAAAAAAATAAACCTGTTCTTACATTTAAATGAATATTAATTTTGTTAATTCTGTGTAATCTAAATAGTGACGTTTTCACCAAGAGAAAAATAATGGGTATAGATACTTGAGGGATTCCACAACTGCTTTCAGATTTATCTACTAATCTAAGTGGAACAGACATGATCACATTTTTTTTTTCTTTTTTCAATGGGAGTGAAAATTGTTTCAAAATGCCATATATCTATTTTGAGCAGTACCTCCCCTGTACGGCAGAAATTCAACACCTAGACTGTTTTTTTCTCTCCAAAAGGAGCAATTTCCTCCAAAGAACTTGGAAAGAAAATAACATGAAACAGG
This sequence comes from Phalacrocorax aristotelis, assembly GCF_949628215.1. NCBI lineage: Eukaryota > Metazoa > Chordata > Aves > Suliformes > Phalacrocoracidae > Phalacrocorax > Phalacrocorax aristotelis. The sequence continues at coordinate 52,291,637 of NC_134276.1, forward strand.
ATAAAAGACCACTTTATTAGCTTGTTCTCTATTATGAAAAAAATAATCATCAGGTAATAATAAGAATATTCTGAGTAAACTCACTGAAAACAGAAACTCTCTTACAATCAAATAACATGCTATTCTTACTAGTGGAGTTGATTTTTTAGGTAACAGAAATGCAAGAGGGAGGGTCAAAGCTATAAAGGTAGTACCATTAGTATGCAAGGCTATTCGATTTGTTTATAGTGTTATTTTTACTGTTTTCACAAAGTCTGAAAATAAAATCTTCATGAACAGTTTTCCCAGCACAATTAACCTTATGAGAGAATAATACTTCTTCCCAAAGCTAAGATGGATAGAAAAAGACCAGACAAAAAACAAGTTTTAATGAAGAAAAATCACAAACTTAAGGTGATTGATATCAGGACTCCTTTATTTGTTTATTTCAAATTTTATAATAATTCTTTTAGATGTGTTGAAATAGATGCTTCTCAAGCAAAGAGAATTATGCTCAAAGCCTTCTTAAAAAACTGTGAAAAATCATAGAATCATAAAATAATAAGATGTCCTGTGTTGGAAGGACCCACAGGAAACATGAAGATCAATTCCTGCCCCTGCACAGGGCAAATACAAATTCACACCATATCTCTGAGGGTGTTGTCCAAGTGCTTCTTCAATAGCACCAGGCTTGGCACCATAACTGCCTCCCTGGGGAGCCTGTTCCAGTGCTCCACCACCCTCCGGGTGAAGAACCTTCCCCCTAATATCCAGCCAAAACATCCCCTGGCACATCTTCCTGCCATTCCCTTGGGTCCTGTCATTGGTCACCAGAGAGAAGAGATCAGCACCTGCCCCTCCTCCTCCCCCTGTCAGGCAGATGTAGACCCCAATGAGGTCTGCCCTCAGTCTCCTCTTCTCCAGGCTGAACAAACAAAGTCACTCTAGCTGCTCCTCATATGGTTTCTCCTCTACACCTTTCACCAACTTTGTCACCCTCCTCTGGACACTCTCTAGTAGCTTTATACCCTTCATGTACTATGGCGCCCAAAACTGCACACACTACTCGAGGTGAGGCCGCACCAGCACAGAGTAAAGCAAGACAATCACCCCCCTTGACCAGTTGCAATGCAGCACTTGATGAACTCCAGGGCACGGTTGGCCGTCTTGGCTGCCAGGGCACACTGTTGGCTCATGTTCAACTTGCCGTCGAACAGAACCCCCAGATCGCTCTCTGCAGAGCTGCTCTCCTGTCTCTCTGTATGTACATCCAGGGTTGCCGTGCCCCAGGGGTAAAATGCAGCACTTGCCCTTGTTAACCTTCATATGGTTGGTGACTGCCCAGCTCTCTGATTTGTCCAGATCACTCTGCTGGGCCTCTCTGTCCTCAAGAGTGTCAACAGCTCCTCCCAGTTTTGTGTCATCACCAAACTTAATTAGTATTCCTTCATGTCCTGTTTCCAAGTGATTTTCAGAGGGATTAAAGAGTACCAGCCCCAAGATGGATCCCTGTGGAGCCCCACTAGCGACTGGCCACCAGCCTGATGTAACCCCATTTACTATGACCCTTTGAGCCCAACACATGAGCCAATTGCTCACCCACTGCATTACCTCTTTATCCAGCTGTGTGCTGGACATTTTGTCCAGGAGGACACTGTGAGAGAGAGTATCAAAAGCTTTCCTGAAATCCAAAAAGATCATGTTGACTGGCTTTCCTTGGTCAACTAGGTGGGTGACCTTGTCATAGAAGGAAATCAAATTTGTTAAGCAGGACTTTCCCCTCATGAACCTGTGCTGGCTAGGACCAATGACTACATTGCCTTTCAGGTGTTTTACAATAACTTCCAGAATAATCTTCTCCATAATTTTACTGGGTACAGGAGTGAGACTGACAGGCCTGTAGTTACCAGGGTCATCCCTGTTGCCCTTTCTGAAGACTGGAACAACATTTTCAAGCTTCCAGTCAACTGGGACCTCTCCAAATTCCCCAAAGCATGGGAAAATCATTGAGAGAGATCTTGCTATGACGTCAGCCAGCTCTTTAAGTACCCTCAGATTCCTCCCATTGGGCCCCATCAATTTATAGGGATCCAGCTGAAGCAGCAAGTCCTGCACATGTTCAGGTTTGACTGGGAGTTTATCGTTCCCACAGTCATGGTTCTCTAGCCCAGCTCTGGGGATTCCAGAACCCACCATTGCTGTTGAAGACCAAGGCAAAGAAAGCATTAAATGTCTCTGCTTTGTCTATGTCCCTCTTTGTGAGGTGACCATGCTAGTCAAGCAATGGGCCAATGTTATTTCTGGCCTGCCTTTTGTCATTAAGGTATTTTAAAAAGCCCTTCTTACTGTCCCTCACAGTACTGGCCAGCTTCAACTCTGATTGAGCTTTGGCCATATGTATTTCCTCCCTGCAGTGTCGAACAGCATCCCTACAGCCCTCCCATGTCACCTGAACTTACTTCCGCTGGCCATATACTTTCTTTTTTCGCCTTATTTCAAGAAGGAAATACCTGCCGGCCTTCTGCCTCACCTGCTTGACTTCCTACATTTTGCAGTTGCCTGTTCTCATGAAGCGAAGTTTGAGGTTTAAGAGAATGTTAAGAGAAGACTACCATGAATAGAAGAGCATGTAGGTAAAAATGGATGAAGAACGTATAGGCTGAAATTGGTTACGCAAGAAGCAGTAGAGAGAAAAAGTAAGAGAAAGACATTACTTAAGGCTGAAGTTAGCCGAAACGCTAAAATACTAAGTAAAATATAGCAACATTCATATAAGTTGTATTACAAATATGTAAGAACTAGAGATGTACTTTTGTAAACAAAACATGAAGCCATGAGCTAGTTGAAGATAACCATTATTCTTCATGCTCCCTCACTGAAAGAAATGCATTAGGATCACCCTGCTGACCTAGCAGTCTTTAAGAGCACGTTAGGCTCATGAGTTCACTTTTCAGGCAGATTTTCCAAGTTTCATCCATCTCTAAGAATAATATAACCCACTGTTATAGTCTTTACAAGGTAGTAAGGCTATATTTGCAGTCAGGTATTACCTCCTCAGTTTTATATTCAAATCTTGAATTGATCAGTCACATTAGTCTTTAAGTCCCAGGTCTGATGTATATTTATGGTTATTGACCTGCAGAAAGTTATATCTATAGCAAAAACAGCAATGCATTTTTCAGCAGAAATCTGATTCTACACTAAAAAAAATGTGTCTGTATGATTACTATCCTCATCACATCTCAAAAGAGGATGAGATTTACTTTTTGTTTTATGGCTTCTTTCCTTTTTCAGTGGAATTTCTAATCTATATGTAAACTATTTCAGTTATAATTAATGCTGTCAACAAATTCTTTGTGGATGTTTTAGATAGTTTGGGGTTTTTTTTATCCCTTTCTCATAAGATCCATTTTTGAATTTCTCATAGCAAAATGTCTATAATAATTGATCAATGACTGAATGCCTGGGCCCAACTGAAGCATGATTTTTTTTTGTTGTTGTTTTCTATATGATAAATAGGGAGAAGGGAAGGAAATCAGGAGATTTGGAAAGAACATAGAATTTCAGCTTTACTGAATTTAAAATTTCAATCTGAGTTTTAAAATACTTTAAACTTTGAATCTTGTCTTTTGTGTGTGAACATAAAATAATAATAATTACCAAAGACACTGTATTCTGTTTACAATGCAAGACTTTGGTAGTAGTTGTGTGGGTGGGGGGCTGCAGGGGTGGCTTCTGTGAGAAGACACCAGAAGCTGCCCCCATGTTGGGCAGAGCCAATTCCAGTTATCTCCAAGATGGACCCACTGCTGGCCAAAGCTGAGCCAATCAGTGATGGTGATAATGTCCCTGCAATAATGTATTTAAGAAGAGGTGAAAACATGCTGCACAACAGCTGGGAGAGAGGAGTAGAAAAAATGTGAGAGAAACAAACCTGCAGACACCAAGGTCAGTGAAGAAGGAGGAGGAGGTGCTCGAGGGTCCAGAGCAGAGATCCCTCTGCAGCTGATGGAGGACTATGGTGGAGCAGATATCCACCCTGCAGCCTGGAGAGGACCCAGTGCCAAGGAGGTGGATGTGTCTTGAAGGCAGTTGCAGATTGTGGAGAGCCCTCACTAGAGCAGGATCCTAGCAGGAACTGTGGCCCATGGGAGAGGAGCTCATGCTGGAGCAGTGGGGGTCAGGAGAAGGCATTTTTATAGTTGTTCTTTTCTTTCATTATCCTACTGTGTTTAAGTCACAATAAATTAAATTCATTTCCCCAAGTTCAGTCTCTTTTGCCCATGATGGTACCTGGTAAGCAATCTCCCTGTCCTTATCTCAACCCATGAGCTTTTAAATCATTTTCTTTCCCTGTCCCATTGATAGACAGGGAGTGAGAGAGCAGCTTGATGGGCACCTGGTAACCAGCCCAAGGTCAACCCACCACAGACAGTAAACCACACCAGTGCAAAACTCACTTGGTCCCACCATAGATCTAAAAAATGTTCAAATGTCAAAATCCACAATTTACTACTTTGAAAAATCCCAGACTTTCTCACTTCAAGATTCTTTTCTTCTAGGAGGTTCAGCTGGGAGTTTGTGTTTCAATTATGTAAGAAAGAACCAAAATTTTGGCACAAATGAATTTTATTCCAAAGACTTCAGACTATATTCAAATAAATCTGAATGCAATTATGAAAACCAAAAGTCTTAATCAAGTCTATACTCTTCAGGCATTAAAACTTAAAACTATCAAGGAAAGCAGAAAATAGAATTGAACAATATGGTAATATTTTACCCATGTTGTGGGAGGGCTTTTTCATCCTTGTTTACATTTAATTCAGAATAATTGTATGATTGGATTATAGATGCAGCCATCCTGAGAAGAAGCAAGATTTCATCTCTGTAGTTATAGAAATATACTAAAAGTAATTATGCTATAAGCATTCATTTTAGGAGGAAGACAGGAACATTGAAAGAAAGTTTTATACTAGAAAGTTCAAATGGGTGAATATAGAAAAGGTTAACGTTATGGCTTTACCAATTATTACAGTATCCAGGGCCATTTATCGTTCCCATTTCTAAGAAATCTTTAGAAATTTCTTAGAATATTTAGTAATGAGTTATCTATGAACATGTTCTGCGTTCATTTATTCTAAATTTATTGCTGAATAATTTCTGCAAATTGCTTGTGATGGGTTTGTTGGATACACTTACTTGAAACACAAGCTGTTATTGGAATCATCAGTCACAACTTTCTCATGCTCCAGCTCTGTCATTGTAAATTTTTAATCTTGCATGCTTTCAATGCTTATGCTTCCTAGTTCCAGTTTGAATAATTTTGCTAACATCTTGTGATATTTAACGCGTCTTGAGCTTTCTGCCAGTAAATTATTCACTGGAATATTAGCAGAGAACAAGTACAAATTGCACAGTTGCTAAAGCAAATAGAGTGAATAGATATTTATAGCAGTATTTGCTGTTTCTACTTTTTTAACTTCCCAGTAGTTTCATATCAGAGTCACAAAACAGTGGCTTAATGAATAACTGTCTACCTATCTCATAATGTGCTTGCTTAAGGGAAGTAATTTACAGATTCCTTAAGTATGAAGTTATGAATGAACCCTGTGTAATTCTTTCCCCAAGTTTTCACCTTGCCTCAGAATAAGAGATATGGCACCGAAATGAATGTCAGCTGCCCCCTTTCCCCAATTATTTGTGATTAATCTTTAATTTAGCTTGTTACATCTGCTTTTGTAGATGACAAAATTCCATAATAATTTTATAATTTATATGTGTCCTATGAATTTTGCTCCGCTCTGTAAAGAGACATCCAGAAGATCCTGTTTTCATTGTTTTTTATTTGACCGTGTCAGGGATATGGGGCTGAATGAGGATTCAGTGACTGATTTTCCAAGTGCCCTGCTAAAACTGGACAGTTTAATTTTGTAAAGTCAGATGAGGCTGGTAGTTCAAGAGATACTGGCTTCAGTTCAGTTGCTTAAGGGTAGGTACCTGAAGCCATTTGAGAAGCTTTGGTTAAACTTGCTGGCCCAACTTTGCCAACTCAGGAAGATACAGGCCTCATACAGGTCTTTTGTCATACTGACAGCCCCAAAGGAATGCACTAGATACACTAGGGTGTCTCAAATGGCAGCAGAAGCAACTTTTATGTAACTAAATCAAATTTGATAAATAGATTTTTTCTTCTATCACCAGGAATAAAATATCTGAAGAGTGAAATGGGAATCTGTTCTGGAAGACACTTTTTATGCAGACTACCCTTGCAACCAAGCATACTTAATATATAGATAGGACTTTTTCAGCTTCTTTAAAACAAAAACGTAAATAATTCAGGTCTTTGTAGTCTTTAGACTACCTCAATAAATGTTACCAGAAAAGATAATTCAGACTAACAGCACAGAATGCAACTCTTTGTTAGACTCAAAGTATAGACAGAAGATTACAAATCACCATGGTTTAATGACATATTTATAAGCTTAGTGTCAGTAATTATCTGTTCTTAGCCATTTCTGCACTTAAAGCAAAGCATTACCCCCCATAAGCTGTTTTTTGAAGCTTGTTTTGCTATGGCTTATTTTGCAGTTTTAGTGTGTTACACATTGAAAAACAATCAAGTCCTATGATTTTGCTGAAGATCAGTTAACTGACTATAAATTTATATGTGGTGGAGGGCAGGAAGGGAAATTTTTGGGTGGAGCAGAAGGTACATCTTGCCTTCGTACTGTTTGCCAGCAGGAACTAACAAATTAAAGAATGTCCATGGGATCAAGTTTCAAAAACTTCATAGATCTTTGTCACACTGCCAGTCTCTTTTTTCAGTGACTGGTCACATTTTCAAAATAGTAGGAGGCCATGAAGGATGAACCAATTATTGTGAGCATGAGTAAATCACAAATGAACCTAACTAAATCTTTAATATAGCCTGGAAAGCTAACTGTCTTACAGCCAAGAAGTTTTGACTGCATTTTTAGTAGCACCAGGTAGAATAGCATCACCTAGGGCTATAGAGTTTACTTCTGTACCAGGAATAAAGTGAAGGGAATGGGAAAAATTAAAAAGCTGTTCCTACAGAAGTATTTTTTTCTGAACTGACAGACAATTATGCCACTTTTTCTCTTTGAACCCACCTGACTTCTAAAATAGTCTTACCAAAAGACTCATTTGATTAAAAGTAGTCATTTACATCTGGGTTTGAGTATATACTCGGTGGACAGAAAAGGACCATCTGAGAAAGTCATTTATGTGGTAGTAGAGTTTATCTTTAAAATGCATCAAATACACTAAACGCCCCATTTGTTTCCCTTGGCTGTTAAAGGAGCTCAAGACCATTCCACCAGACCTTTGGAAATTTAAGTATCCATACAAATTATCTTCCTTTTCTCTGTGTGTGTGTGTTTTGCCATATACTGTCTTGTTTTACTGTGTCAGATATTTTGAAATTATGGGGAGAATTTCACAATAACTTACCTGAAAAATTTATCATCTGCTGTGATTTCAGTATGGAAGTGGATCTTTAGGCTGAATAGATTTTAGTTTGTGATGATTTTGGACATTTGGCAAACAATAACAAAGGAACTCTGTTAAATATATCTATGACCTTCGCCGTAAAACTAATGATTTTTACAGTTACAGATCCTAACTCCACAAGTATTACTGTTGATACAGAATTTCTCCAAATTTAAGTCTAGAGGCTATCTATCATTTTAGAAATCTCAGGGAATCCACAGCTGAGGATGTACCTCAGAATAGGTCTGCCTCTGAAGTGGTGTTTTAAGGGTAAAGGCGCATATGGCTAAAGCTTTGTTAAAGGAAGTCTTCAACAGAAAAAAATAGAATCATAGAATCATTAAGGTTGGAAGATACTTCTAAGATCATCAGGTCCAACCATCAACCCAGCACCACCATGCCTCCTAAACCGTGTCCCAAAGTGCCACATCTACACGTTTTTTTTGAACACCATGCATTAGGGGGGCGGGTGTGTGGTTGTGTGTGTTGTTTCGTTGTTGTTTTCTTCTTTTTTTCTTCAAGGTGCCTTGCTTGTGCAAAATAGGCAACATCTGCCAAATAATGACTGTTAGATTAACTGGTTCACTAGTACTGTATGTCTCTCAGTCTTGAACCTCAGTATTTCTTCCAAATATCTCTACCTCAAAAATAAGTCTGACAGCTCATAGAAATTTTTTGGAAGACTGAGAATGAATCAAACCAAAAGAAGCAATCTCTCTTTTCAAGACTGTATCTTTTTCAGCAATTCTGAAACAATTGAAGGCAGTAATAACTTCATCCCAAACAGGTGTTCCCTGTATAAACAATCTAAGCCTTTAGATAACCAGGATCCATGTTGGAATCTGACACTTAAATGACTTTTATAAGGCAAACACTCAGAACATTGACATAAATATTTTAGACATCCAGCATCTTAAACAATGTGCTGACAATATTTTTTTCTCTGTCTGTGGTTCTAACATAATTCATAAGATATTTTGTTCCTGTTTCTTTCTCCATGTATTTTCAATGTTTGTTGTTCATAATAAGAAGTCTTAATTTACCTGTGAGCCATATTTCCTCCCCAAAACTTGCAAGGAGTCCTTTAGCAGAGTTAAAAAATATATTGGCTGACATAATTTTATTTTTATTGCATATTTGATAAAGGTAATATTTTTGACCTTTTCATAATAATTAGTATATATCAAAGGTTATTATATCCAGTCTGTTTGTTGAAGCAACCTCCATTTCACTTCACTAAAGAACATATTAAGCTGCCAGAAAAAGAGAAAAAGAAACGCTGAGAATTTTTTACCTTTCCTTTCTTTTCCCTGTTAATTCTTTTACCCAAAATACGCAGACCAATCTTATGATTTGTCTTTTATGTCCATTTTGAGTATTTTGAATACAGGGCACTTGTGTTTGAGCTACTGAAGGTTTTTTATTTAACATTCTCTTTTCTATCAAACAAAGGAAGGCCATATTTTAGAAATGTAGTTATTTTGATGTTTCATAAAGCTATATGAAATTATTCCATGCACATTCCAAAGCAATTAAATAAGTTTATACTCAGAATTTGTTTTAAAATGGTAATTTGTGGCTCAAGTCTGCTGTCCATGCATATGTATCTAGTACCACCTAAGATACACGTATCAGAGAAATCTGCATGACTATGAAATATGAAGAAGACTCAGTAGAAAACTGTGCACTTATGGAGTAGCAGCTAGAAGGCTGGACAGATACTGTATCTCAGGTGGTACTAGATCTCTCTGTGTGACTGATTCAATCAAGTCTCTGCAGTTGGACAATTATTTTTTTTTTTTTTAAGAGGAGACATCTATCTTTTTGTCCATTTATATGAATAGTGTAGAAATATAGACTTCTCACAATGGTAATGCATCCTAACTTAGTTGATCATAGAGGACAGCATGTTTTTCACCAGTATCCAGATCTTTTCACTGGCTGAGGGCATCTAAGCAGATACCTCAGATTAAACAACAAGATCAGGATTTGACTACCTAACCACGGGCATCCGAGTGCAATTTGGGATACATGAGCTTCTTAAGTGACTCCATTTGCTGATGTAGTTAGGAATGGCTGCCCTGTCATCTTGTATCATATTTGCCCATACCATGCATAAATGTCCAAAACAAAGTGTCTTCAGAAATTACATTAGACATTCACACTTAGTCATATAAGATTTATTCATAGTGTGGAAGTCAGTTGAAGAAGGGAGAGAGAAAGAAGCGAAAGACACAAAGAGAGAAAAAAAAAGTAAGTCAAATTATGAAAGAACAAAAGAAAAGGGAAAAATAGAGCATTGTGATTCTCCGAGCATTCCTAGCAGTGGTGCTTCTGCAACCACCTATTCACCTTACTTATCCATTTTATTTTTCCAGTTTTTCAAGGATAAGCACCTGTCTTGCAAATTCTGTGACTGATGAATTGGAAGAATAAGTGAAAGGAAAAGGGGTTAATAGAATCTAGTTAATATTAAAATACTCTGACAGACACTGAACAATTTGGATGTTTACTTTGAATTTCATGTTAGAGTCTAAAAATTGGTCGAACTTCTTTCAATATCCCAGGCATGACTTTTCCCATATCTATTTATTCAGGCCTTTGAATGAATGAATGAATGAATGAATAAATAAATAAATAAATAAATAAATGCAGCTACAAGATTAGCCAGCTTTCTCAAAAACATAAGCACACTTGGTAGTGCCCTTCAAGATTTTTTGAGTTTTCAAACTCTGCACCATAACACTGTGTTAAACTGAGGGTACCCAAAGAACAATAGAATCATAGAATCATTAAGGTTGGAAAAGATCTCTAAGATCAAGTCCAACTGTAAACCCAGCACCACCATGTCTCTTAAACCTTGCCCTAAAGTGCCACGTCTACATGTGTTTTGAACACCTCCAGGGATGGTGACTCCACCACCTCTCTGGGCAGCCTGTTCCAATGCCTGACACTTTTTCAGTAAAGAAATTTTAACTAATATCCAATCCAAACCTCCCCGATGCAGCTTCAGGCCTTTTCTTCTTGTCCTATCGCCAGTTACTTGGGAGAAGAGACCAACACCCACCTCACTACAATCTCCTTTCAGGTAGTTGTACAGAGCTCCCCTCAGACTCCTCCACACTAAACAACCACAGCTACCTCAGCCACTCCTCAGAAGACTTGTTCTCCAAACCCTTCACCAGCTTCGTTGCCCTTCTATGGACATGCTCCAGCAACTCAATATCCTTCTTGTAATGAGGGGCCCAAAACGGAACACAGTACTCGAGGTGTGGCCTCACCAGTACTGAGTACAGGGACACAATCACTTCCCTACTCCTGCTGGCCACACTATTCCTGATACAAGCCAGGATGCTGTTGGCCTTCCTGGTCACCAGGGCACACTGCTGCCTCATGTTTAGCCAGCTGTCAACCAGAACCCCCGGTCCTCTGCCATGCAGCTTTCCAGCCACTATTCCCCAATCCTGTAACGTTTTGTGGGGTTGTTGTGACCCAAGTGCAGGACCCAGCACTTGTCCTGTCAAACCTCATACAATTGACCTTGGCCCATCGATCCAGCCTGTCCAGATCCCTCTGCAAAGCCTTCCTACCCTTGAGCAGATTGACACTCCCTCCGAATTTGCTGTCATCTGCAAATGTACTGAGGGTGTATTCAACCCCCTTATTGAGATCATTGAAAAAGATATTAAGACTGCCCCCTTATTGAGCCCTGGGGAACACAACTCATAACTGGCTGCCAACTGGACTTAACTGCATTCACCACAAATGAATAAAGTAATGCACTGAGGATTAGTATTACATATCATTGAAATAAATCTTGCCTTTTCAGATAATAACATATTTGTGAGTGGAACTGGGATGAGTTAAACACAAACTACCTAATTTCTATTTTAAATAGAAATCTATCTTTCCTTTCTGTTTATCTGAAAAATATATTCTTTTAAAATATACACATTTTAGTTAAGTACTTGGCATAAATTGGAGAAAACTTTTTCCTAGATAATAATTGTTTTAAAGTTCCCATCTGTCACACATTTCTAAAAATGTAAGCACCAATATATCTTCTTTTTAGTTTATATACTGCTATAGATAGAACACTACTTATAGACTAGAAATGCCACATGTTGTGGACTATAATACAGGTACATATAACCAGGCAGAAACACCAACTGAAGGCATACCTAACTATTTCTGTCTTCTAAAGTAATAAAATAACTGCTGTGATGTAAATTTGTAGACAAAATAGCACTGACAGAATTGTGTAAACCATATGTGAAGTACCACAGAAGCAGTCTATGTGGAGAATAACAACATTTCAAAGAGGTTGCCTGTCAGGGCTACAGCAGTTCATAAATGAAAATAGCTGGGCTGAACTTCCGTTAGTATTTAGCTAAAAAATCAGCTTCATTTTCACCAACTGAAATAGTGTGCTGTGTCTGTCTAAGGAAAATTAAATTGCTTGATTTATTTCCATATTAAGATATAATGTATCATCAGTAACAGCTTGCATTCAGCTTATATCTACCGGTCCAATCAGAACCGTTGGTCTGATTAGCCTTTATCAAAGATTTATTCATATGATTTCTATTTGTGTCAATGAGATATGACTATGGAGTCTGAAGGTCTGCACTGAGCAAGCTTGGAAGTCCTGTACTGAACTCCATCTACTCTAGGTTCTTTTACCAGGGTTGCTAGTTTACTTCCTTCCATAATCGAAACATTTACACCTGATATAAAAATCTAATCTGATGTAATCATCAATTTAAAATTGATGAAGAGAATAATGCATTTTTGAGGAATGATTCATAGAATCAAAATACTGATAAATAAAATGAGAGACCAAATAATTAGTTCTACCTTAAAAGTGTTTGTTTCTATTAAGTAATAATAAAATGAACCAAATACAAATAATTCAGATGTATTGAAAACTTCTGCCTGTCTAGTCCCTCATATCTGTCTCCTTGTGCTGAATTCACTTTTGATAATCACATCAGTGGTTATTTAATTGCTGAACTTAATTAGAAATTGAAATTATGCCTTCCAAGGCAGTAGGTATTCTGGAAGCTTGCTGAACACAGACATACAGAATAACTTGCATAAAATGTAGTGAAATGAAGACTTTTCTCATAAAACACATGCAAAATGTAGAGGTTTTTTGTTTGTTTGGTTGGTTGGTTTTTTTTGTGATGCACAGTAGGGTGTTAATTACAGAACTGCAAGAACACAAATTCAGTTCCCTTATTCTCAGTGTGAGAAAATTCAAGAAGAAAGTATATTTTATAACAAATAGATTATGCATACCACAGCTAGAATGGCATTTCTGCTCTCTTTGAAGACTTTTTATTAAAAATGCAGGAATAGGGAGTCCTACTCCTTTGGTGGGAAGCCTTGTCCCCATGGTTGTGCTGAGTAAATGCCATTCTTACGAATCAGGTTGGGAAAGACTGTTAGCAGTTGCAGTAAACTGTAGGCTACCTTCCTCATACTTCCCAGTGAATCTTAAATTGTTTTGTACACATTGGTGCAGCTACAATGTAAGGGATACATATCTGAATGGTTATGATTATGACAGTTGAAATAAACTTGTGTGATGATTTAAAAATATGCCTAAAAATCTCATTGTACTCCTGGCTGCTATTTGCCTGTCTCCCCGAGAGAGCATTTTCAGTCTTATGGTTCCATTAGTTAAAGAAATGTTTAAGTAACAAGAAAAAATATATATAGAGGATATCTGATTTTGATTTTAAAAAGTATAAACAGATACAATCACAGGATGTCTACTGGTTATCTTTTTTTTTTTCATTGCATTGACTTTACAGCACATCTGACTGTGACAGTTGCCCAAAGATTGTCCATGACAGCAAGTTTCGAGGAAACTAGTGCAACACTCAGGTTGCCACATCTTTCATAATTATGTGATCATAAGCCTGAGGAACGGCCACTGCAAAGCTACATTAGCTTAACAAGCAATGCTACCAACAACAGATGTTATTTTACTATATATTATGGTAACAACGTATGTTGGTATGTTGGTATGATACTGACAGTTCTTCTGAATTCCTGCCTAGGGGAGTCATTGTCAACTAGGAAAGAGTTACATTACTTTCTAAAGCTATTACAGTGTGCTGGTTTTGGCTGAGAAGGGGTTAATTCTCCTCATTGTGGGGGTGGGCTACCTTTCCAGCTTCCTGCGCTCTGCTGCGTGGCGGGGGGGGGAGGGGCTGGGAGGGGCGGGGCCATGGCGGGGGCAGCTGACCCCGACTGGCCAATGGCAGGTTCATTCCATACCATGTGACACCATGACCAGTATATTGAGGGGGGGCAGTGGCAGCGCGGAGGCGGCGCGGCGTCGGGTCGGCGGGCGGCGAGCGGCTGCGGCGCGGGCGGTTTGTTCCAAAGGCGGTTCGTGCCCCCTCTCCCCTCCCTCCCCCCTCCCCCGGGGCTTTGCGCCTCTCGTTGTTCTCCTTTACATTGCATTTCTGTTGTTGTTTCTTTTAATTTTAATTATTAAACTGTTCTTATCCCAACCCACGAGCGTTACCCTTCTGATTCTCTCCCCCATCTACCGGTGGGGGAGTGAGCGAGTGACTGTGTGGGGCTGAGCTGCCACTAAACCACAACATACAGAAAGCCAAGTTCAAAGTAAAAATTTGTTTTGCTCAATAGAGGTTAAACTGCAGAAAACAACTCAGTTCACAGTAACAAACAACTTACTTCCTATTAGACACCTTTTAGATAGGAGGAATTTTACAGAGATTCTCCAGGAAGATAAGATGAGTCAAGTGATATAACTTGCCCAGAATTCATGAACTCTTCCTTTCAGTTCTGTACAGTAAATATTAACAAAGGTTCTATACTCATTCCAAAATTGTGACCTTCTAATGAATTTCATAGTAATACTTCTCTTAAGATGAATTTGAACCTATTAATCCAATTTTTCCCTAATAACCTGAACTATAAATTAAACCTCTGTACAAATAACCAGAATTTATCTAGAATTCCTTCTGTATGATTTGACTTGTACCATTACCACAGTATAGTAGTAGACACCAAAGGAAGAGATTACATACAACTGACTTCTGTCAGTTGTTCACGTATGCATCCTATATGAACACGAACAAGCATAGCTACTCATTATACCTCTTAAACAATTATTCCATATCAGAAGTTCAGGATCTCCGCCTAGCGGTTTTCAAAATCATAGAGGCTCTTCGCACATAGGTGTCTAGGGGTATCTATGGGAAACCTCTGACTTCCCTCAGAAATACTTAGAAAACAGTTGAGATACCATAGGGAAACTCAAATGGTACTGTATAACTTCCTATATGTGAACAATTGACTCAGGCCTGGTATGTCAACAGCTTTTAAAAATATCTGCAGAATTGCTCTGGGAAATCACTAGAGACACTGCAACGTATGTTTTAACAGTAACTGAGAAATTGTTTTTTCCTAGGTGCGTATCTTCAACTTGTAACCATAAAAATGTTAGACAATGCCAGGCTACGCTAGAATGTTATAGAGAATTAATCTACTTTTACTGTCACTAAACTTGGGGTTTTAACTGACATAAGAAAATATTCTAGCAGTTATACCACGTAGTCAAACTCATTTTTCCATGGATCTTTTTCCAACTGCAGGAATTTTTCATTTCTGGTTACTCAGTGGCACAGTTTTAACATAAGGACCAGAGAATACTGATTGACTTGTGGTGAATGCCCTCCCTAAAGCCTGGAAAATGTAATTTCTAGTCATTCAGGGTGAAAAGTGTTAGAAACTGTTCTATTCCCAGAGCAAATGCTTGCTGATCCCTCAATAAGTCCTGTGCGAAAGGGTGCAGTACAACCAAGGCTTGATATATATAATAATAATGATAATAATAAACCCAAAAACCACCCCCAGATGTTCCACAACTGTGCAGATGAATGCATGACTTAAGTTTACTTCACACGTAATTTCTTGAACTGTAGATTCCTATCCCTCTTGCACTGGCAAAATCATAAACCCATACTTCACTGTCAGATGCTGACAGGTGTCTAGGATGTATTGTAGGATCACGAATGTAAATTACAATTCCAGCTGCATATATGAATGCAATACTGCTCTACTTACAAAAACACAAAGCTACAAATCTGTTCATTCTAGTTATAGCTGGGCGTGTTACTGAAGGCTCATTTTAACATTCTCTTGACATTTGGGTTTACTCTTGGTCAACGCGTCTTCTTGACCTCATTAGTACTCAGATCTTGTTTCAGATGTGAAGTATGTATCCAGGTATGGACACATACTACAAAGTATGAAATTAATATACTTCTAACTTAGAAGTCTAAAAGCCACATGTGTAATTTAGAGCTCATAAGCTCATAAGCCTAGTTAGTGGATAAGTACTGCCAGAAATGGATAAGTATTGCCAGAAAGAGTTTATTTCATCCTTCTGTACTGCACTTTCATTAGCTAATATATACAAAAATCAGCTATGGAAAAATCTCTGGATATTTTTTCTGAGGTTTTATTAAGTTTAAATGGCCCACAGATGGGTCTGGTGATGTGCAGGGGAAGGCAGACCGTGCAGCTGGGAGCAGGAGAAGGGAAGTGTTAGGGATGGAGAAAGCTCTGACAGGAGTGAAGAAAGAGCAAACTTTTTCAGCTTCAGTGGGATATAAATATAAATAAGTTGCATGCAGGATACCTCATCTGAAAGTGTTTCCTATTAGCGATTTGAAGTGTCTTCCTGCTCACAGTGCACTCTTTTTGCTCAATTCTGAAGTATAATTACATGAACAGATAGAGACATGTATTCTTTCCACCCACACCCTGATCTATCTGATATAGGCAGCTCTCATCACTGGCCTTGAGCTGATACCTCCTGCCTCTCACCTAATTCATCTCCCATGGGCAGTGATCAGTTCTTAGCTTTCTTTATCCAGAATATGAGGAACTTAAACAGTTGGACCTGTGAATTAAAACCCTGGAAGTGAAGCCCTCACTTCTTTGGCCTTAATGTATTTCACAGCAAGTCCATATCTAATTGTTTTCTGTTAATGTTCTTCATAAAGTCTAGCACTTCGTTTTTCTACAGGCTACCACATAATGATTGAAGTAATAGAATTTCTACACTAGGTAATTTTACAATGTGCACGTGTCCTCATTTGTAATAAATGAGATGGTTTTGTCTGGGACAGAGTTAATTTTTTTCACAGTACCCAATATGGAGCTATGTGATGGATTTGCGCTGAAAGCAGTATTGATAATACAGGGATGTTTCTGTTATTGCTGAACAGTGCTTACACAGAGTAAAGGCCCTTTCTCTTTCTCACCCCATGCCACCAGCGAGTAGGCTGGGGGTGCACATGAAGTCAGGAGGGGACACAGCCGGGACAGCTGACCCAAACTCACCAAAGGGATGTTCCATACCATATGGTATCATGCTCAGTATATAAAGCTGGGGGAAGAAGGAGGAAGGAGGGGATGTTTGGAGTGATGATTTTTGTCTTCCCAAGTAACTGTTACACATGACGGAGCCCTGATTTCCTGCTTTTCCTGAACACCTGCCTGCTGATGGGAAGTAGTGAGTGAATTCCTTCTTGTGCTTTGCTTGAATGTGCAGCTTTTGCTTTACCTGTTAAATTGTCTTTATCTCAACTCATGAGTTTTCTCACTTTTCTTCTTCTGATTCTCTCCCCTGTCACACTGTGGGGGAGTGAGCGAGCAGCTGCGTGGTCCTTAGTTGCCAGCTGGGGTTAAACCACTATATATGCTCACATACACGTTCATATTGTAATTGGAAGGTAAGCATTATAATATTAATTCTATAACACAATATTCTATGAGCATATTCAAATAATTATTACTCATTCAGACATTCACCCAAGATGCTACGACAAAGGAATTAAAATCTCTGAAGCGTTCTGTGGCTTAAAAGTCATTGTTAGAGGTCTCTGAAAATTGAGTGCAATATAAACAAAACACTGATACTATTTGTCAGCTTTATAAATATATTAACATTAGTAGAATGCAGCCATTTGCCAGTCATTCAGGAAATGAGAAGAAAAGGTCCTTACTCTATATACAGTGCTCTTGTTCCACTGAAATAAAGGAGCTACTGGTTACCACAAGGCCAAGTGGGAGATCTGGTTAAAGTCATTCTTTGTCATAGGTTTCTTGTGTGCCTTGGGAATGTTTCATAATCTCTGTATGGCTTAGCTCCCTAATTATGAAACAGGCAAAACAGCTCAGTCTCCTGAAATAGAGTTGCACATTCTCTCATGCACAGAATATAGGTCTCTATGGAAGCTACAGAAGAAACTAGAGTTTGGTAATCAACGTTCAAACCACTGTCAATGAAGCCTTCTCATGTCAAGTGCTGAAGCCTTTCTTATTTTGCAGCAATTCCTGGAACCCTAGAAGAGCTATGCAAATACAAGCACACATACATTCATGCTTCTAGCTGCTCCTTTTCATTCCTTGATACTGCTGCTGTGAACTCTGCCACCTGTGTGGAGTTCAGCAGCACTGATGGAAGTAGCCAGTGTGTGAGAAGGGACTTGGAGCCAGGTTACATGCCTTTAACAATGATACCAGATATTAATTCTGATATGCATATAATAGATCTGTAATTACTACACTAAACATTACTCTGACAGAAGTGCATGTGAAATTCTAAGCACTTTTTCCAGACCTCAGAACTACTTTTCTTGGTGTAAATGCAAGTCAGTGAAATTTAATCAGAAACAGGTTAACAGCTTTCAAAACTTTGTTAAAAATTCTGGATACAGAGATGTTTTAAATTTAGTTGCAAAAATTTATGTCAACATCCATATTTACATCTTCAGTTAACCTCTTTAGGAATTCTTTTTTTACAAATATACCTAACTTATTGTGCTGGTTTTGGCCGAGAAGGGGTTAATTCTCCTCACTGTGGGGGTCGGCTACCTTTCCAGCTTCCCGTGCTCTGCCGCGTGGCGGCAGGGGGGCTGGGGGGGCGGGGCCATGGCAGGGGCGGCTGACCCCGACTGGCCAATGGCAGGTTCATTCCATACCACGTGACACCGTGACCACTATATTGGGGGCGGGGGGGGCAAGCAGGGGGCAGCTGGGGAGCGGCGTGGGGTCGGGTCGGCGGGCGGCTGCGGCGCGTGTGGTTTGTTCCAAAGGCGGTTCGTTCCCCCTCCCCCCTTCATTCCCCTCTCCCCCGGGGCTTTGCGCCTCTCGTTGTTCTCCTTTACATTGCATTTCTACTGTTGTTTCTTTTAATTTTAATTATTAAACTGTTCTTATCCCAACCCATGAGCGTTACACTTCTGATTCTCTCCCCCATCTACCGGTGGGGGAGTGAGCGAGCGACTGTCTGGGGCTGAGCTGCCGGCTAAACCATGACACTTATTTAATAATTTTAAAATTTTACTTGTTTTCAAGATTCTAAAATGTGAACAGATGAAAACATGTTACTATAAGAACTTGATAAATGTCATCGTTTATTGTACGTACGATAGCATTGCATAGGAAATAATATATATTCATAAACAATGAGGTGAGATCTAGGTTCCACATTCTGATTTTTAGCTTGAAAAGTTTCACTGAAATAAATTCACCGTAAAAGCAGGAGACTATACCATTCTACCATAACTTAAAACTTTAGTCATGCACTAGCTCTGAAATTATACAATGTTGGAATCTTATGCCCATGTACAACACACAATATAAAAGACATTCCCTTCTCATTTGTAGAAGGATACATTCCCTAGTTTAATGTATTTCATATTTTGTATCAGATTTAATGACTTATTATGAGATAGGCAAATCATTCAGGATTTTCAGTAGTAGACAAACAAAGCTTTCCCACTCATATTTTTTCTTCTCAAGATAACCAGTTTTTCTGACATCACTTTGGAAAAGATATAGTAAAATTTTCTTCAAATTGTCAAGGAAATATAAAGCTGGAAAAACTACAAACTCCAGAACTAAAAATTTAGAAATAGAACTGATGTTTCATTTTGAAGATTTACAGTGAAAGACAAAAAGAAGTAGAAAGAAAAATTACATTAAACTCTTGATGTTACATTTAAAGGACCCTGGATGAACAAAGCCTTTTTCTCCCCCAAAAACTCAATTTAATAACTGTCCTTGTTTTGGCTGGGATAGAGTTAATTTTCTTTCTAGTAGCTGGTATAGTGCTGTGTTTTGCATTTAGGATGAGAATAATGTTGATAACACACTGATGTTTTAGTTGTTACTAAGTAGTGCTTACACTAAATCAAGGACTTTTCAGCTCCCCATGCTCTGCCAGGTGTCCAAAAATCTGGAGGCAGCACAGCCAGTACAGCTGACCCAAACAAGACAAAGGGATATTCCGTATGACATGACATCATGCTCAATATATAAGCTGGAGAGAAATAGCTGGGGAGCTGTGACTGCCACTCGGGGACTGTTTGGTGGGTGGTGAGCAATAGCAACATTTGTGTTTTCCTGGGTTTTGTTCCTCTCACTCTATCCTAGTTTTAATTTCTGTATTATTATTATTATTATTATTATTATTATTATTACTGTTCTTATCTCAAACCATGGGTTTTCTTACTTTTTTCCTTCAGATTCTCTCCCCCATCCTGCTGGGGGAGTGGGGGGTGGGGAGGGGTGAGAGAACGGTTGTGTGGTGCTTGGTTGCTGACTGGAGCTAAACCACTACAGTAACAAATAAAAAGATGTAGACAGGGGGAACTAAGGAACCTTAAGACTACAGTTTTAATGCTGCTGAAATAGTTCAGTGCTCAACAATCTTAGCAGATACTGTTAAAAATGAGTTCAGCTTTATCAGCTCTCACCCAAATTATAGAGCATTTTTGGTGGCTAGAGGATGTCTACACTCTCTGATGTTTTGTCTTTGTTAAGGGAACAGTTGTAGCCCTGTCACAGCTTACCACTATAAGCATCTGATAAATTTCTAAATTGAAAGTTCTGTTACAGAAGGTAATTGAAAGACAGGAGACAGAACTTTTGCTTTATTTCTTACTGTTTTACAAAATACAGCACACCTCCAGGAGATGTAGGGGAACAAATGCAAGCTACTGGTCTCCTTAGCTTCCGTAAACTGTATCCAGATAAACTTAGAGCTATATTGTGTGTCATTATACTCTCCTTCAAACAACTATAAAATAAAATGTATGTGTATACATTGTAAAATGTGTAATACACATTTTCTTCCTTAAATGATGCACAGCTTTTTCTGGAAAGACTATACAAGGGATCTTCCTGGATATTTGGCCAGAGTCTAAATGAAATTTGAGAAGTTCCAGTAACCTGGCAATGATGAAAATTTAATACCTGGAAAAAAGAAAAACCAAAACCAAAACAAAAAACAAACAAATGAAAAACCCACCACCACAACAACAAGGGCATAGATTTGTCAGAATTCTCTTATATGTTTAATCCTGCATGTCATCACCAAAGTGTAGTATCTGTGAGGAATTAAAGGCTCTTGCCTGAAACCAGTATTATAGACATAAAGAAGGTGCTGAAAGGTGATCTGAATAGTACTGAAGAGGTTTTCTGAGTTCTATATGAGGAAAGGAGGAGGAAATATCTTTTCTTATAGTAACCTCAATCACAATAGTTTTTCTTTCCTGTTGCCCCATTTAAGAATATACATGTAGTGAAGAAAAGGCCTAGCTGCTTAGGATAACACCATGGAGATCCATCTATGTACAGCAATTCAGGGACTGTATCTGGCTTTTTAATAAAGTTAGAAAAACTTAAAGCAGTCTGATCAAGTCTGCAGCTGGAAATCATTGCCTTCTAAAACAGACAAGAGCAGCTATTTGAGTAACAAGTATTCTCTGAGCAGAGGCATATGGTCTCAGTTGCCTTCTAAAGACACAGTCCACTTGTACCATTTATTTTGTTGACAGATGGGAAGGGTGGGGCAGGATGTGACAATAGTGGTCACAGCAGCCAGGTTAGGAGCAGCTCATGTATGAATGAGGAGAATTACATCAGTGGTTACATTTGGCAGAGTGTTAAGAGGTAAGTTGTTACTTTCAGGCTGTGACTACAGCCAATGGAGATAGATAGGTCCAAAACTCCTCTGGAAGGGGGAAGTGGGACAGAGGCAGGGTGGGTGTTTGTCTTCTAGCCAGGGTTAGCCCACCACAGTAACGGACCTAATGCTGTGTGAGAGAGCACATAGGCTGCTTGCATTTGGATTTTACATATTAATTTGAAATATCTTTCAAAAAGTGGCTAACAATCTTTGATTTTGAAATTGAATTAATTGGGAAGGCTCACAAAGTCAGTCCTGTTTGTCACCTGAGGAATGACAATTAAGATATAACTTTTCTTGTTCCCTGTGCTTGATCTACTCTTGTTCTCATGGTCGATAAGAAATGCCCAGGCAAAGATTTGGAGACAGGATTTTGGGAGGAAAAATAACCCAAGTTCAAATGGGAAACAGTGGAACAAGTCAGGGATAGAATCATGCCAATTTCAGCCCTGCAAGCTGAACTAGGGGGAAAGAAAACAAAAACAAAACATAACAAAACTTTCTTGAGCTTGTTTCCTTTTTTTGCTGATTTGCAGTTAATGTCAAATGCTAATTTAGTAGGCCAGGAGGCTCACCAAGTTAATGTCCATGGTATAAGGCCGAGCCAAATAGTCACAGTAGGTTCATCCATTAATCCAGATAAAAAAGGTGATATTTACATACTTTATCTAAATTTTTAAACATTTCTTTATTTTAGGGCTTAGTTATCTAATGCACTTTAAAAGCAACATTCATTTTATATAGTTTAAGCCATCCATAGTTTAGCCATCTAAATCTGTCTCTAAATTATGGAAAGTCTCTTCCTCTTGTTGTAGGTCATTTTACAAGTAGGAGAACAGTCACTCTATCTGTCTAACAATAATTCAGATTGTCTCCTTCTATTAATTATATTGAGTGACAAGATGATCCGCATGTATCACATACTTAACTTTTAGGCGTAGTTTCAGCCAAATAAAAACTGCTGCAGATCCTGGTGCTACACAGTAACAAATATCATAATTGGCTGCAACACTGTTGCCAATATAAAATACCATATACTTTTGTCACATAAGTTTTGACTCTGAATAATGGACCTTCAAACTTCCTGTGGGTCTGTCTGGGATGGAGTTAATTTTCTTCTCAGCAGTCCACATGGCCTTGTGTTTTGGATTTGTGAGTAAACCAGTGTCGATAACACACCACTGTTTTGGCTACTGTTGTGCAGTGTTTGCAACAGTGTCAAGGCTTTTTCTATTTCCCACACTGCCCCCCATAGTGATTAGGCTGGGAGTGGGCAAGAAGTTGGGAGGGACACAGCCAGGAGAGCTGACCCAGATCTACAAAAGGGATATTCCATGCCATACAGCATCATGGTCAGCAATAAAAACTGAGTGAGGGGATGGCATGGGCGGGAGGGTAGCCATTGCTCAGAAATTGTCTGGGTATCAGGCTGCTTCTGGGAGGTGGTGAGTGATTGCCTCTGCTCACTTGGCTGGTTTTTTTTTTTTGTTGTGTGTGGTTATTTCCTCCTCCTCCTTCTCCTCCTCCTCCTCTTCTTCGTCTTCTTTCTTCTTTCCTTATTAAACTATCTTTATCTCAGCCCTTCAATTTTCTTGCTTTTTCTCTTCCTATTCTCTCCCCTGTCCCTCTGGGGATGATGAGGGGAGTAAGTGAACAGCTATGTGGTGCTTTGCTGTCAGCTTAGGTTAACTCACTGCAGAGCTGAACTCCATAGCAAGAGGACAAGAGAGCAACATCATTTGTAGCCGTTGCTGTAATTAAACTTTTCTGATTCTATTACTTCCTGCGCAACACAGTTTTGTTACCACTGGTTGTGATTTTCCTAATACATCATTTTTCCTTAATTATATTTTGTTGCTCTATTGCTTATTTAAATAACAATATGCTAATCTCTCTGACATCATCTAATAATTCAAGCTGCTGAATTGTCAGCTTATAATAAGCAAAGATACATCAACTTTTGAAACTATTGCATTTATTACTAGCAATTCAGTTTATTACTGATCTTGTTTAAAATGGTTCTTTATCACAGCTCCCAGAATAAGAAATGCAGTAATATTAATGTTAATAGAAATATAACATTATGTAATTTAGAAATGTATTATTTGGTCCATTTGCTAAATCTTTTTCAAAGAACAGAATGCAAAGAAAAGGAGTCTTAAAATTCTGTGGCTTTCTTCATTCACCAGAAAAATAAAGTCCTGACACTAAGTTAATAGCATTTTTGTGCAAAAAAATCACACTGGTATGCACTATTTTGCGTAGTTACTGAATGATTCCAAAACGTGGAGCAGGTATGACTGTATGGTGTTTCTGGTTTGAGGTGGACATACTTGGATAGAAATAAAGACATAGAAGTGATGTTTTAGATACCCTACAGAACAAGAAACACCAGTCATGTGCATAGTACAGGAACTACAAGACATTGTGCCCTTTAGGCAGGTAGGATACCATAGGCCATGGAGGATACTGTAGGGACTCTGAAACAGTGTCTAACACCTAAGTACTAGGGTGATATTCATTGCTTGTAGCTCTCTGCATGTGATCAAGCTATCTAAGCTCTCATTAGAGTTAGTAGAGGTCTGCTGATATTGCATAATTAGTTCTGAACAGAGCTTGAAACTTAGTAAGTAGATCTATAGATGATGAGGCTGCAGTGCTCAAGCTCACTTTCTGGTCTTCCTTATTTAGCAGCGCAGATGTAGCCTGAAGAGTCACCAGTTCCGGGTTGTAAAAAACATTCAGCAAAGAGGTATAGCTGACCTTATGAAGTACTTGAAATATAAGTGGTTTTAAATAATTTAATGCAACAAGGTTATAGAACCCAAGATCTTCTCTGGAGAAAAGCAGCCTGCAAGTATGCTTTGAAAGGACAAAGTAGGAATCACCTGTTAAAAAAGGCAATACGCTTTTGTTTCTTAGCAGTATGAACCTGAACTACTGGCTGGCAAAGGAGGAATCTCACCCTGAGGAAATGAAGGGATGGATTACTGTTGTCAGTATATGCACCCATTTACTGGTTCATTCAACACAGAGCTTCACTTCCCCTAGAGTCACTGAAAAATATTTCCTCTATTTAAGATGAAAACACTGATCCCAGGGTAATGAAAAATATTGTGTTGTCACTGACTAAATTGCTACATTTGGAACATATGCATTTACGTAATCAGTATATACTCTCATCAGCCTCTTTCCTCTATCTATTTCTTGATTAAATTTATGAACTGTTATTTGTTTTATAATGCCTATACACCAAGAGAAACCTAAACCAAATGGAAAACTACATTTCTCTTGACTCAAAAATTTGATTGTATAATAGTGATATACAATAATTTTAAGATGATAATGGCTATTTTTAATCTCTCATCTGGGCACTTAGATTAAGATTTATACCCAAAATGAAGATTAACCCTAAACAAAACAGAGAATAACAATGAATATCATCATTATTATGATAGATTTTTAAAATAAATAGAACTAAATCTAGTATGTGTCTTTCCCTATGAAACATTTCCGAGCTATATTAAGGGAAATAATGGGGAATTCACACCTATAAACCTGCAGTTCAGAGAACACAACATTGGAGATTAAGGTAGAAGCAACTATTATTTCATGTGGCCTGACTTACCTCTTCAAGTGATAAGCATATTTCAAAATTCCAACATATTTTAGTTAAAATAATTCATAACATTTTTAAAATGCATAATATACATTTATTAATATGACAAAATATTTTCCCAACACTTTTTAAAATGAGCCATTTTTACATTCCTAAAACTTATATTTTTATTAATATTATTATTTTGCTTTCAATTCCTCAAAAAACAATGCTACATTCAATTGTATTTTCCTGCTATATCTTCTATATTTTTTTGTAGCCTGGTTGTTCTATCTTTCCCTATGAATTGGATTCCCTGCCCAGTCTATAAGCATAATTCATTTACCTAAATTTAAATATACTGTATTCTTCAGGTAATAACGTTGTGCTCCTGTAAGGGCCTTTCAAAACAACTTTCAGGCTAGAATGAATTTATCCTAGATCAGAATAATTATTTACTGATTTTTTAAAAATTTCTCTGTACTGACTGCAAAAACAGTTTATGATAGTAGACTAAGTTTCAGAGATTCAAATTTAGATCGATATGTCTCTTCTGTTTCCACCAATGCACCTGAAGTTATAATGAATCCTTAAAATGTGATCAAAATCTGCGCTGAACTATGGAAGCCATTGTCACACCGATAACAGAGCCAACAGAGAAGAACAGGGGTTCAAAAAATCTCCACAGGTTGGTAGTTCACTGTTTTAAGGGGGTAGTGATAAAGAGAGTATTTAAGGTCAAGACAGTTAAAAAAAAACCCGAGTGAAACATATCTTTAAATATTCATCTTTTCCTTCTGATAAATAATGAATTTCAGCAATAAAAATAGCAGTTTTCTGAATTTTCTTTTGCAGAAGTACTGCACTCTGTAAAAAAAAAATTCCCATCATCCTTCTAGGATTTGTAAATTTTAAAGGGCAAAACCCCTTTAAAATGTGATTTTATGCAGTTACACTGAAGCACTAGGGTGGGAAGGGATTTGCTTCATCTTGATGTTTAAAGCTCACTGCAAAGAATGTATTCATGATGTCCTGATTTGGGTTGGCAGCAATGATATAATAATTTTCCAAAGAAGATTTGTGTAAATAGTAAAACAAAAAAGTATTGTGTTCAACTGCTCTAATGATATATATAGAAGAACCCAGTTTAGTTACAGCCTTGGGCTCTAGCTATATACCAAAATTTGAGACAGCCGAAGTTTTCACCTGAATGTTCTGAAGAAGAGGTCGGGACCTACTTAAATACATAAAAGTTAATACATCAAGGTTTTTCACCCAATAGGGATCACTAACTCCACCACTCAGGTTAGTCTGCTCAAAAGGGCAATTAATTTTCACTGCCTTAGCAAAACTGCTTACTTGAGCATTTACTGTCACTTTTGTCTTATTTTTCAAAGCTTGGGGAATACCCAACATGTTCTTACACTATTAAAAGTAACAGTCCAAAGGCATTCACAGCATGGAGGATGGGAGCAGAGGGCAGAAGTTTGAAATGAAATTTGAAGTCGGTAAGTAAATGATCCATATCAGTGAAATTGGTAGAAGGTTAAAATGTTCCACTTAAAGCAGGCACAGGTGCTGCTGGATGATTAAGCAGTGTCCTGCAGTAGTGGAAAATGTAGCTCTGGCATGGGATTTGTTACAGTCAGCTCTGAGAGTTACACAACAGGCTATAAGAGGATTCCTTAGCTGATCTTTCGGTGGCACTGTGGCATAGACTCTCATATAAATATGAGGTATTGTGTCAACTGAAACAACAACAAAAACAGTTGCTGTTTCTAACACAATGGCTACTACTGCATGGTGGCTGTGGGTGAATCTGTGAAAAATTCAGTCTGTGAATGCTTCATCGAGGAATAATTTTATTCCTCAGTGATTTTTTTCATTATCTGCGAGAATTCTTTTTCTCTTTTTACTCTTCAATTTCTTTGAAAAACACCTCCATCAGATGTTTGAGGCATCAGGAGAGAATT
The DNA here is from genome assembly GCF_949628215.1 of Phalacrocorax aristotelis. NCBI lineage: Eukaryota > Metazoa > Chordata > Aves > Suliformes > Phalacrocoracidae > Phalacrocorax > Phalacrocorax aristotelis. Next base: position 52,318,728 of record NC_134276.1, read on the forward strand.
TCAGTATTATTACCAAACTCTACTCATGTTTGCCATCTTAAAATCAAAGGAAACCAGCAGGACTTTACTTTAACCTGTGAATACCTAGAAGTACTTAGATACCTGTCAGCAAAGACACTTTGCTACAAATTAACATGTAATGTTAATAACAACTAATGTTAATAAAACCTAATCATAATAATAAAAAACATTATAAGATGGTTCAGAACAGAACTTTAAAATTAGAGTAGGTGAGAGTAAATAGAAATAATTGCATAGAGGTTGGAGGTGCCACTTAATTCTATGTCACCCTGTTGCCTAGGGAGGTAATTAAAGAGAAGCTTCAGGAGTATTGATGGGAAAAAAAAGTATTGCAAAGCCTGTAGCATTTGAGTCTGAAATCAAATGACAGGCAATCTTATTTGTCATCCTGAAAAATATTCATGGGAAGTAATATTACTTTACACATTCTTATCCTGTTTATGAAAGAGAACAATTTAAAACCTTCTGGAGATCTAGATAACAATTACATTAATATCTGTGACAACTGTTGGTTTTAATTACAGATAAATATGGAGAGTGCTAAATTTATCTTCTTTAAGATTAGAGATAACCTAAATAAATTTTGGGTATATTAAACAGTGGCTTTTCCATTTCTGCATAATTTTATCAGAATTGCCTGGATTGCATCCTATAAAATAGCATGAAAAGCAGAAGCCTCAGAATGCACACTTTGCTTTTGTTCAAGGGTATAGGGAAGATTATGAGAGAAATAGCAGTTCTTTCCAGTAAATACCAAACAAGTTGAAGAGTTAGGACACAAAATTAAGGAAAGGAAATTTTTTTCTCAATTTTAGATGAAACTTCTACATTTGATGAAGTAAAAATTCAAAAAGGAACACTTCAGATGTAACCCAAAATGAAGAAAAATTCAGTCACAAAATTTTCCTACAAAATACAGTATGTTTTTTTACTTCTACCGTTCTTTATACAATGTGTAGTATTTATTTGTTATGGACATACTTTAGTATACATTCCCTAGTGTGGAGTTGGTCTGTCTCCTGTAAAATTTTAGGATATTTTCCAGTATTTTCAATCAGACGACAGCATGAGTCCATAAGAAGCTATATAAACACAAAATAGAATGCTTTGTGTCTTTAGACCTTAACTGAATGAATGTATTTTTCTTGTATTGTATTTTTGCCTTTATTACAAATGGAGCCATTATATCAATTTCCATGCTGTCTCATTCTTATTGTTAAGATATAGAAAAGGAACAAATGGAAAAATACAGAGGAAAAACAAGCAAAAGGGCACACATAAATTCTAATGGCAGCAGACTCAATTGTGTCTATTTCTGTAGCATATTTTCACTGAATGAAGAATAGTTTTGTCATGGTTTAACCTCAGATGGCAACTAAGTACCACATGGCTTCTCACTCACTTCCCCACAGTGGGATTTGGGGGGGGGGGGAGAATCAGAAAAGGAAAAGTGAGGAAACTCATGGGTTGAAATAAAGCCAGTTGAATAGGTAAAACAGAAACTGCACACAAAAGCAAAGCAAAAAAAGAAATTCATTCACTCCTCATCAGCAGCCAGGTGCTCAGCCATCTCCAGGAAAGCAGGGCTCCATCATGTGTAACAGTTACTTCGGAAGACAAACACCATCACTTCCAATGTTCTCCCTTTCCTTCTTCCCCCAGCTTTATATTCTGAGCATGACGTCATATGGTATGGAACATCCCATTGGTCAGTTGGGGTCAGCTGTCCCGGCTGTGTCCCCTCCCAGCTTCTTGTGCACCCGGCAGAGCATGGGGAGCTTAAAAGTCCTTGATTTAGTGTAATTACTACTTAGCAACAACTAAAATGTCTCCACATTATCAACACTGTTTTTAGCACAAATCCAAAACATAACCCCATACTAGCTACTATGAAGAAAATTAACTCTATCCCAGCCAAAACCAGGACAAGCTTTAACAAAAATCCTTCACTGGTAAATTCTACAGATACTACTTTTCCTATCTAAAACTTCTTTGCATTTATTCAGATGTCATTATTTATATAGGAACACAGTGCATTCAGGTTTGGCATTGAATTTCTTTAATGCTTTCTGAAAAAGTAGTAGTTTGAAGAGGTTCCACTCACATTGCATGCAAAAGATGAAAAAAAAAATGCTTCGTTGTTGCATGGACAATGTAGTACTGATACGCGTGAGCTGTTATTCACTACTTAGGCATAAAGACAAAACTGCTTTCCACTGTAATGTCTTACTACTAATTGAAGACCACATGTAAAACCACTGAGACCAACCAGAGCAGTATTGTCTTAAGCAGGCATTGGGTCAATCCTCAAAAGTATAACCTTTTCTCTTCTAAGTAACAACTAGCAAGGTCAGGTTGCTTATTTAATTCAGGTGAAGTGTTTGTGCATAATAAGCCCTAAAGATTATAAAACAGAGAGTATTTCAACCACCCTCTGTGCAAATTACTAGTGCTTAATGAGGTTACATTTTTTCCTGTATTGTTAAGTGGCATTTTACTTTGTTTTTAGATTCAGTTATAGTTTAACAAAATAAGTGAATTTTTTGCAGTAGTTTTGATAGGAACCGAGCCATTACCTGGTGGATTATTAGGGATCTTTACACAGTGACAGCCACACATCTACATCCACAGAAAGTTTTTTGTTTCTTTCTTGACAAATTTTCTTTGAAAGTATGTCCCAAAATATTCATTCTGTTTCAGTGATTGGACAGCACGAAAAAAACTATCAACAGGATTAGTCACTTAGAAAAACAGTAAATTTTGTGATTGTTTCTGATTTGAAAAGTAACTTCAAAATACACATTCAGTGCCCAAAATTGGTCTCTCTACAATTTCTGGGGAAAATTAACCTGCATTGTAAGCTAGGCATGTGGTTGGGGTTTTTTTTCTGTTGGTTTTTTTTTTTTGGTAGTTAAGTTTTGTTTGAGTAAAACTTCCAGTTTTTAGAAAATAAAAATGCTTTCACACTACCAAATAAATATTCATATAAATGAAACACAATACTAAAACAAAAATTTTTAAATTGATATGTAGATGGCTATATAATTCACACATGACATTATTGAGAGCAATTATAACTTTAATTTCTACCAGTGGCATATATCTCTTAAAACTTACTTTTGAGGCATTTAGGAGCTCTCATTTAATCACTTCATTTTATGTGTGGAAAACATAAAATGAATCTTGGTTGAATACATTCATAAAATACCATTTTTATGATTGAAATAGAAGGAACTATAGAAAAGAGAACTGAGTGGGAAGGGAATGATAAAGAACATTTTTGTTTCCCTTTCATATGAAATTCCAAATTTTTTCATGGCAAAGTGGAATACTGAATATACACATTTTAGAGTACCAGAGCAGTTTGCAAGGAAGGATTTTTTTTTCTCCCTCATCAGAAATGTGATATGTGAAATTTAAACTTTGTGCTATAAATCACTGCTTATGACTTTCACTGTGAAGTGATTAGTTGTTCTGAAAGACATGTATTTACTTCTTTTGAGGAATTTCCACTGTACTGGAATACAAATTCTGTATTTGCCTTTCTTAAATACACAATTCCATTTCCTGAATTCTTGTTATCTGAACTTAGTGGCTTCTATTGCTTTTCAGAATCAACGATTACTTTTCAGTTACAAATGAAGCAGATTGGGTATTAAAACATTCTGCTCACTGTTGGGATTGCAATCTTAGACATAGATAAATATTTTTAAGACCATGCTGTGAAACAGATTCAATACTGGATCTTATTTCCCTGTGAAATACATATTATTCTGACATTAATAAACAGGAGACAATTCCAGACATTCATTCATTCCTTTCACTCATGCAATGGTTTTAGTTGGAAGGAACCTTAAAGATCCTTTAGTTCTATCCTCCTGCCATAGGCAGGGACACCCTCCACTAGAGCAAAGCAGAACAGCAAGAGATTCATCCCTTTTATTACTGCGTGACCCAATGCAACAGGCAAAAAAGACTACTGAAAGAGTTTATCTAAATTCAAAATACAAATAATCATTAGTTACATCTTTTAAAACATTTATGTTTTATTTTTAATGGAATGTAAGTAGCTTCATTTTTCTTTATCTTACTCAAGTTTATTTGTGGAGACACTATGTGCCTCATAAAGATGAACATCACTAGTTAAAAGCATGGTTCAATGTAGGCAGTGGTACAAACAGCTGCATTTTCACCATGTTGCTCACTAACAATCATAGGAATGTACAGCAAGAGGAAAAACCCAAAAGAACTAGAAAGAAACTTAAAAAAAAAAAAAAACCAAAACAGAAAAGCACCACCATAACAGCAACAACAAAAACATGACATAGCAGAAGTTGACAGCTAGTGCCCAATGTCCTGTACTTTGTTGATGGCATTATGGCATTGCTACTGGACAAAATCTCTGAAAAATCATGAACAAAGACAAATAACCAGTTAAATGCAAATGATGAAGTAGGATTCAAAAAGAAGAGGAGTGAGAAAGGAATAGTGAAAGGAATGGGGAAAGTTTACTTTTTGGGGAAACACCGTGAAGGCAAATGGATGTCTCAAGAAAACTATACCCTATATCATCACTTACCTGATTCAATAAATCATCTGTCAGCCATTTGAGTCAGACTAAAGAGGTTTCTGTCAGAGGGAAAAGCTGTCCAATTCACATCATTTAATATCAGATCAGAACTGAAGTAGTTTAATGAGAACCCATGACTAAAGAGCAATCAATAAACTATACATTCAGGATCAATATCAGCAATGCAACAGAGAAACCACAGTTATAATTTATTATCATCACTAAACACCAACAAACTTCCAAACACCCTCTCTTCACTGAATCCAAGAAGTTCTGTTTCCTTATCAGACACACTCCTCCTTCCCTCCAGGTCATGAGGAACCCTCCCCAGCCATAGGGGATCTTTCCTATATCCTTTCAAGCTGGTTCCCTGTTTCAAAAGTGTCTTTTTAATTCCTTGTTACTTTTTGATGGTCAACTTCTTCAGCTTTATCAGTTTTGGAGAAATGCATTCTCAGATGATTTTGAGTGCCCTATTCTTACACACTGTTTACATTCCCATTCTATCTTACCAACTGTTTTTTTCCCAGACCATTTTGTAAAGCTGGGCCATGTCAGCACCCCTGCAGCTTCAGTGAACACATTTGGGTTACATACTCCAAATTACAGTATTTAAAATCTTATATGAAGTTGCCAGGTAATACTAAGTGGGATGGAGTTGCATTGTTGCATTTACAATGAAATTTTCTAATTTACCATACACTTCTCCCTCTAGAGACAAAGAAATATCTGCCCTGCCGGTTCTTTCCAATTTAGAATACATAATAAAAAGAGAAAGATGAATTGTGATTTAGACTGAGGCAAGTCAACTGATCTATATGTAATTTAAAATGTACACCTGAGAATGTAATAAACAATTTAACTAATTTTGAGTGACTTGTTCCTCAATATTCTGAATAGAATACGATGTTTTTGAGTGAAGGTGGAAGAATCTGGTCATGAAGAATATAAGGGTGAGGGGATACATTTATTTTTAAGTATTGTCATTGGCACATTCAAATTAATAGTGGTGATACAACATTAATTTTAAATTGAGGAGAAAGTGAATTATCTGTTAATGCATGGTTTAAAGGAATAGAAGGCAGCTGAAGCATCTGGCATTTCTCCTGCACTACTGACTTTATATTTTGGCAGTAACTCATATTTTGTGATTTTTTTTCAAGGCTTGAAAACAGAAATGTTACATTTGATCTTCACTTAAATCCATGAAGAACAAACTGTAGTACTTGCTGTTTATCTTTTATTTTTAGCTGATCCCAACAGCATTTTTCAGAATTTCAGAATACTCAGAAATGTATATTAATTTCTGTATTTAAAGAATATAGTTTAGGACGAATATTTCCTAAAAAAAATCATAATCGTTTGGGGAAAACTCAGACCGAGATGATCATGCTTACTTAATAAATTGAAGCACTTCCTACAGGTAGTAACCTTTCTTTGATTCCTCCCACTATTTTTATACTTAACTGACTTTAATAATGATAGAAAAGTCTATGAGTTGTAGCTGTTCAGGAGCAATTCTTATTCTAACAACTCCTGCTATGCTATATTGAATTGCAGTGGGAGAACATTAAACCTGAATACACTAAAGTACTATAGAGTATTTTATTACGGTCTGTGTGCAAGCAATGTCTTTAGCTGCAGAATATGATTCTGCTTGCTATTTAAACAGTTCCGGGATGATCAAAAATTTTTAGAGCACTCATTTACTAGAAGAACACTGTGTCACAGAATATGGTAAGTTATCCATTAAACCAACTCCTTCCCATGGATGAGATTCACATAATTTAAAACGTTACTATCTACCTTTTCTAAATTCCCTGGGACAAATTTTATGCTGTGATAAAACACTGAATGGACAACACAGATTGCCCAAGTTTGCAAACTTCTGTACTTTGAAATTAAGTGCCAGAAATGTTTAGGGTTCAAATTTTAACAGTACTTTCTAATAGAAAAGGTAAGAAATAATCCTAACTGCTTTTGCAGCAAACTAAAAGAAATATTTGACAACATCTGTTCAGGAAACTGAGACTAATAAATATGTGTAAAAATATCTGGGTAGGTTTACGGCTACAGTTCAGTACTACCAGTTTTCACAGTACTATATCAATTCTCTCAATATTTCTGTAGTCATCTTTTCAATGATTTACTTCCCACAGACAACATTACGCTTTAAAGTATGATTCTAATCTCATGTTTGTGAAAAAAATTTAAGACATGAGCCAAGTGAAACTTCAAACATCAAAACCAAGAAGCCAAGGATGTTCATGAAATAAAGTAAACCCAAATTTCTTTCAAATAATTAGATTTTCAAAGGATGTGTGAGGACTGGGAAAGGGTTATAAAGTCCAATAAAATGCCATATATTCTGGGTTAAGAAAACAAATTGAGTGCAATGTTCTCTTTGTATTTAAAAGTTTTCATGTATATACTTGTTTTCATTAGATACACAATGCAGACTGTCAAGGCTAGTTGCTCTGACATATCCTTTTTTCTTTTCTTGACTGTGGTATTTTCTTACATATCATATGCAACAGAGCTCACATGGCAAATGAAAAGTACAAATGAAGGACCTTTAGTTTGTACTTTAATAAGTCCAAATTTAAGGTCAGGGCACAGCATGGCTGGCAGCTCCCTGAGGCTCTGGCACTGGGAGAGCCAGTGGGTCCCCATGGCTGTATCAGGGCAGGCCCTGGCAGCCAGGGCTTGTCCCACCTCCTCAGCCAGGAGCAAGGCAGCTGGGGGGCACCAGGGCAGCCACAGCCTTGGGCATCAGTCATCTCCCTGGGGGTGGAGATGGGCCAAGGCTGGGCTGGAACTCATGGGCCCAGCCCAGTGGGCTTTTGTCAAGGCAGGGCAGTGCTGTGTGGAGCTGGAGACAAACCCTGCTGTAGCATTGCCAGGACAGAGTTTAATGGCCCTGGAGACTGAAATGGGATGCTGGGCTCTAGTCAGTGTGGGGGGCACACCAGAGTAGCAGGGCTGTGCAGGTGCAGCCAGGCCTGGTGGTGCCCTTAGGGCCCTGACGTAGACTGCAGAGTAACATAGAAGTGGCTGATATGAAACCCACTGTGCAAAAATAAGACGTCACTCTCCTGTGCCCACTTCTGTTACAGAGTGACAGAGCTTTAGTTAACTTGCACAGAGAAATGACTTGCAAACATATACTTTCCCCCTGCTTTGGGGCCTGATCCCCAAGTTACCTGCACTTTATAGAATGATATATTATTGCATAAAATCGGGCTCGATTACTGTTGCTACAATCTAGCTAAATGTTTTAATTTTCTTTTGTATATATATGCTTATGATTAAGTAGCAAATTAAAGTGTTACTTTGTAACAGCCAAAATATTTTCCAGAAAGTTGGTATTATGCACATTGCTGTAAAAAAACCTTCCCTCCCCCTCTTTCTCTTTCTTCTCTTTGGTAGAGAAGCCTTGTAGACAGGGTGTAATACCACTCATTCATGCACTGATTTCTATAATCATCTTGTAGGTTAAGTACCTGCCTGATATGTGGAAGGACAGCTAGAAAGCCCTATGAAGAATTACCAGTGAGTTTAACATACTGAGTTTTGAAACTAGATAGGTAGAAACTCTCTCTCAAAATATCACTTGATCTTCAGAGATGTTAAAAGCTGTCTTTATCATGAGTTTAAGGAATTGGATTGTGCATCTTTTAATCACCTCAGTGAAATCACCGCTCTCACATTATGAAACTCCTGGGAAAAAAAAAAAAGAAGGAAAACCAAATTCAAATCTTTGAACTGTATCTTACTCTGATGTTTCTATGCAGCTTCCACCATACCTAAAGTTATTTGTTCATCCAGTGGGGTATTGGTTAGGTTTTCTTCAGCTGATAATAATCCTTAAATAGGCTACATGCAGCAAAAGTTTGTCAATGGTCTGTCAAGTCCAAGTCAAAGGTTTATGACTGTCAGACTCTATTCTAAAAAGCTACTCAGACATTGCAACTTAACTCTGCCTAAAAAATCTGAATATACACAAGGTAAAGCTCCTCTAACAAATTATTACATCCCCACATTCAGCAAGCCGTGACATTTCTCCATTACTGCTTAAAATATTATTATATAAATTAACACATCAGAGCCATTTGAAAAAAAAAAAAAAACCACACAAAAAACCCCAAACAAAAATCCCCAAACCTCTGTCAGATATATGTATTAAAATGTATTAATAAAAGTGAGTGGAGTACGATATTTTTTGAAGCCTGCTGTCCTGAGTCACACTGAATCATACACCATGCCATGTCGTGATATGTAATGCAAGCTAGAGTATGTGCTGGGTAATTGTTTGAAGTCTGTAATAATGTTTATTAATGCAGTATGATACCATTGCTTCAGTTTATATTTTTAAATAGTAACTGCAGAAAGCATCAGATGTATTAGCTTGGGATAAATGAATTTCATGAGTTCAAGAAGGAAAGAAAATCTTCACAAAGCACAAGGAAAATTTCAAGGACTAATTCATGGGAGAAAAAACTATCTGAAAAATGAAAGAAGTAATGACGAAATGCAGTTTATATTTCAGAAATGTGCAGCTGAGATAGTCTACAAAAGTCCATGTACTTTAGAGTAGTATTCTTTGAAACTAAATCAGAAATATGGATTAGAGGTTCTGACACTCTTTTGAAGACAGATTCTGATGTAATTTTTCAAACTGAATAGTGCCTTACTTCTTACATAGTCCCATAAAAGTCCTGGGATAACTCAAATGCAATTCAGTGCTAGTAAAAGCATTGGGATGAAGCCTCTAAGAGCTGAAGGGCTATCAATATTTAATGTGTTCTTTTTTAAGCCCTCCGTTTTCCTGTGCAAAACACCTTTTAAACACCCTATCACCCTGTTATTTTCAGTAGGTGTTGTGAAATGCAATATTTGTATATATTTCTGAGTATGGCAAAGTAGAAAAAAGCTTTAAAAATGTACAGGTGTAGAAAGTAAAAATGATCAGAACACAATATTTTCCTTTGCAAGTTATTTGAGGTTATGTGACTCAAAAATTATTTGGTCTTAAAATGTTGACAAGTACTTTTCTGATTGACATTCAAGCAAAAATAAAACAAAATATGTCCTCTTCTAAAAGATTTTTTTTGTCTTTTGACCTGGGGCTTTCATCAGGCTTTCAAACACTCTGTAAAAGGATATGGTTTGTCCCATATGCTAAAGTTTGTATTACATATGAGAAAACAAATTGTAATTCTGAAGGTATTTTCCCCTCTAAGATAGCTGTGATGAGTTGACCTTGGCTGGTTGCCAGATGCCCACCCAGCTGCTCTCATTCCCCCTTTTAATGGGACAGTGGTAGAAACTAAGATGAAAAAACTTATGGCTTGAGATAAAAACAAGGAGATCGCTTACCAGCTATCATCATGGGTAAACAGATTCCACTTTGGGAAAAAATTGCTCCCCATTAAAAAGACTAAGAGACTGAGAAATTAAGGGGAAAAAAAAACCCCAAAACAGCAAACAAAGCCCCTAAAAACCTTCCACTTGCCACTTTTCCTCAGAGTCATCTTCATTCCTTCGTTCTCGACTCCTCTGTCTCCTCCTTCTCAGCAAGCAGCGCAGGGGGGACAGGGAATAGGGGGTTGCAGTCAGTCCATAACAGCTCCTCTCTGCCTCACACCTTTCCCCTGCTCCAGTGCGGGTCCTCTGCATGGGCTACAGCCTTTCAGGAAATATCCATCTGCTCCACTCTTGTCCTGCCCATGGGCTGCAGAGAAATACCTCCTCCACTGTGGTCTTTCTCCTAATGGCTGCAAGGGAATCTCTGCTCCCCAAGGCACCACCACCTTGGCCAAGGGGCTCAGCCGTGCCCTGCGGGAGGTCAGCTGGAGGCAGCTGGAACCATCTGTGTCTGGCACAGGGTAGTTCCTGTCCTCTCCTCACAGAGGAGGTGGCTGCAGCCACCCTGCAGCCAAAACCTCACCAGCTGCATTCAGTACCATAAATTAATAAATGAAATTTTGTGCTTGGAAGAACTAGTAACTTGATAGTTATGTCATGTTAATATTTGGAACACATAAAATTTTATGATTTCAATTCTCCCTTCTCAGCTTGTCTGAAATCAATGCCCTAAAAGTCTACTGAAGGATTTGATTTGAATAAGAAAATAGGCAAAATATTTGCCTAAAATATTACATTTCATCTAGTTCTAAATGCAAATTATATGTTCACATCAACAAAATATTTTCAGATTATTGAAGTTATCACTTCTTTTTCCCTCAAGATTTTGTGTGTTTATTTTTGTAACAAATAATTTCTAGCAGCTAAAACAAAAGAAATAAATAGCAATTAGGTATAGGAGTCAGGAACACATTTGCCTATTTCCAGGTGCTATAGGATTTTAAATGGATAATATTAATCTTTGTTTATTAAATCAGACAAAATTAAAAAACCCTAAATTAATAAAGAACACCAGGAAAAGTATTGTAAGGCAAATTTAGTTTATTATTCTCTGTCTTCAGTATAGATGATAAGGGCCAAGTTAAGTCCATGACTGCAACATAAAACTCAGATTATTTCTATGGCATTTATTCACATTCTTTTTCTTTTATTTTTATTCAGGTTGTAAAAAGAATCTGAAGGAACTAGAATATTTTTGCATTTTTAGTGACTAATAAAGTACATTATCACCTTGGTTCACCTTGAAAATCAAGCTTGAATATGATATGGAAAAATAATAAGGGAAGGCAAATTATTTCCAACGACGACTGCTTCTCTCCTGGATTTTTCTCAGGGATAAGCCATAGCTCAATGAGGAATTATGTAAGAAGATTTGATTTCTAATCTTAATCATTCTGAATCTGCTACCAGTTAGCCAGGCTCCAATTATTTCATCACCAATAATGCACTTTTAATACTGACATAACTAGAAGTAAGTTCCATTTTTTTAAATGTTATTTATGTATCCTGTACTCTTACTGTCTTCAGGGAGCCCAGGTGGTTACTTGGGCCATTATTTTATCTCAACATGTCGTGGAAATTTAAACGATGCTTTTCTAATTTTCCGTTATGAACATTTTTATTCTATTTGTAGGTATCAACTATTTATATAAAATAGCATGTAATTTTAAAGATCATGTAGACCCATCAGTTTTCGTTCAAGTTCATTCCAAAACAGTTAAAATTTAGACTTTTAATTACAACTTACTTAAAATACTCTATCTTGTGTGGTTTTTTTCAATGCAGAATATGTGATATAGTACAGCACACTTGACAGATTTTTAAATCTGGTATGATTTAAACACAGATGTCACAAGAAATAACATATATCAACAATCATACTATAGTCAAGTAGAACATTATTCTATGTCGTTACGTACATTTGAAGTAAGCTAGACTGAACCTTGAGCTTTGAAACTACGGTAATTATGTTTTCATATCAACAGTTCCAACCACATAGAAAATATTAATCTATAACCCTGCTTCACTTATCTCAATGAAGATAAACAGACATCTCCAAATGGGGATTCATCCCAAGCATCACAGACATCTATTTTAGGAGACCGCACAGTGCCTATTTATTGTCATTAAAGGCACAGAAACTTGCTCATTACATTTAGTCTAGAAGTCTAAGTTTTAGAAAATTATGTCTGGCAAGGTAGATCCTGCTCTAAGCAGGTTTATGTATGAGTAATACTTTTTTAACTTCAGGGAGCCACTTCTGCCTCTATAGCATCAAGTAAGATGAGAGCAAAGCGCTTCAAAATACATAAAGCAATATTCCCCAATGCAGAGTGTATTGTGGGTGTTCCATTCTATATGCAATCAAATGAAAGCAGAGAATGAAATCAGAAGCAAGTACTGTTTGAACTGGAAAGTATTATTTGCATTAAACTTAAATATAAATATTTCATTTCTAGATTCTAAGTTGTATCTGGAAGGAAAGAAATTTGGTCCCTGAATGTAATTTGTGCTGCATTTCATTTAGCTAACATGGATTTTTACTTTAAATGGGCTAAGGATACATGTGAGGAAAAATGGCAGTGGCTAAAATCTGAAACATACTCTATAATATAGAATGTAGTTAGATGTATGCATCAGTAAAGGATCAAACAAATTTACTCATATATTTTGTCTGAATTCTCTGATTTAAGAAGAAACAGGTTTTTTTCATAAAGCCATTAACATTAGCTGTTACTGGCAGTGTAGGCAGACACAAATTCTTGAATCTTTGGATGAAAGAAGCAGTAAGGTGTAAATATTTTAAAAAAAACCTCTGTTGAGGTGACAGTAAGGCTTTGAGAGAAAACTATGAAGAAGAAACCAGTTATAACAGCAGGCATGGAACAGTGAGTATCTGTGTTATAAACCATTTGGAAATGTACTTTCATAAATATTCTGCTGAGCAGTAGTTGATTTAGTATACTACTCCTTGTCATATCATCTGATCCCAAATTCACTTTTACTGTAAATATTAGATTTTGCTTAAAACAAGAAGATTACCTAGGCTGAGGACCTCAGCGAAGATTGAGAGGGTTGGAGCTCAATCAACTGCAATAACATGACTCAACCAAACACTTAAGCTTTACCAGTTTAGTTAAAAAGTCTTTGTACATTGGTTCCTTTCAAAATATAGAGAACTGAAGTCCTGTCTCTTTTTTTTTTTTCAAGACAGGTATGTTCTTTAGCAGTAGTGGACACTTAAAATGGGTTTGTTTGGCAGTAGCCTTTTGGTGTGGGTGTTGAATTCCAATGAACAAAACTGTTATCTAGGGCAGAGACAAAACTTTTCCCTTCATCTATACTAGAAACATTAAAAACAAAACAACAAAAAACAACAACAAAAAAGCAAAATATACTTTTAATAGATATTAATCTATTTTTAAAGCAAATTTAAAGGCCAGTCATGTGAAAAGTAACTAATACAGAGAATATCACAGACGATAATAAAAGTCCTACAGAATTTTGGCATAAAATTCAGTGGATGTTTTTCATATGTGAAAGAAAAGTAGTTGACAGTCACCTGAAAAACCTACAGCTGTTTAAGTCTGGAATGCAATTTTTAGAAAAACCTGTGGAAAACAAGAAAAAATGAGAAGAAAAGAAGCAGGACAGGAATGAATCAGATAGGCCATTACATCCAGTTTCATCCAAGTGGCAAAACCACAACAGATTCTATTTAATAAACATGTGAAAATAGGCAAAACTGTTTTTTTTCTAGCCACCTGCTGCAGTGAATGAGATGGACTTTGGTGTTTAATATCAAGACAGCAATGGGCAGTCCAAATTATCTGTTACCTAAAGATGCTTCATCTTACATCTTCCTGACATCTAAGGATGGTACCTGTAGCAGAAAATCTGAATACACTCCCCCAAACATATCATAACCCTTTCAGGATTTTTTGTTCATTCTGTGAATTGTAGTGATTTAGTGTTGTAATAGCAAAGTCTTTCAGTGTAATAGTTACTTTTCCACCAAAGTGTTTACTCCTTGGAGTTATCCAGTACATTTATGAACAACAGTCATTCCCTCAGCATTTAAATGGTAAGTTAAACCACTCAAGCTCTTTGATACATTAATAAGACAGGTCTTCCATCTCTGATTATACAAATTGCCCTTCTTTACACCAGCTCCACAATTAATCTTGAACATTGATGACCACATTGTCATATCTCAGGTGACTCTGCACAAAATTAATGTTTTCCTATATCTTCCTGAAGTACCTTACTTGCTTGATTTCTTTGTTTATTTGTTTTGTTTTGTCTTTTCAATGGCTGTATCATAGGGGCATTTCAAAGTAATCCTCTAACTGTGGAGAATATCCAAGCCCATTCTCAAAGAATTTTTTAATTACAGGTATTGAACTTGAAGTTTGTATTGTTGAATTTCTTCCTACCTCAATTATTTCAGCCTTCAAAGTAATTTCTTTTTTCCATATTTTATCCCAACCCTCCTTTTTATTGACAAATTCTATGACTTTGTGTCATCAGCATCTTTTATCAGCGCATATCTGTTTTCTATGCCAAGGCCATTAATGGAAATGTTAAGCAAGATTTTCCCCAAACTTGTCCTGGAAGAGTAAAATTGAGCTTCATATAGTAGAATCCAGCTCCTTTATTGAGCCATTAATGTCCAACTATGCAATAAGATAACCTTTGAAATAGGGACTGTGTTTATAAACAAACAGTATGCCCAGGAAAGACTTATGAAAATCTATAAAATTTTCAAGGCAACATATAAGTGAAGATTTGAAGTTACTATTTACAGGTGATAAAGAAAAGAAAAAGTCATCTGAAAATGAGAAAGAAAATATTTAATCTTCATTAAAATTCTCAGAAATAAAACCAATTAAGCAAAAGACTAGATTTTAGGAAAAAAACCAGCTACAACACCACAAACAGGTTACAGTGTTCAACAATTAATGGTCTGTAACAAAATTATAAGTCTGGAACAAACATGAACTATCGAAAACTGTCTGAGTTCATTATAGCATTAAGAAATCAGAAGAATGACAGTGTATATAAAACTTTCATTATGAATTTGCTTTCCATGGAATTCCACTGGTAAATATGGTGTATCTGAATTTATATAAAGGAAAGGATCTTGGACATCTTGTACCACATTTACAATGGATTTCAGTCCTCTAAAGGAGCAGATACGTCTTCACTGGAGTATAGAATGCCTAAATTTAGAAGATGGAAGCAAATGTAAAATACAGTGTTTAGACCAGTATTTCAACTTCAGCTATCTCTTTGGTAAGTATGCCTTGAATATTATTAGTGTTTATTATCATAGTTTTCTTAAATGCATTTCAGTAACATTTCTGGTAGCATCATTTGTTTAAACAAAACTTAAACCAAGGAAGATTGTGACAGTTCTTTTCCCTGTTTCAGCATATTTTGAACACTGAATGTCTTTTCCACTGCTGTACGGGATAAGAAAAAATGTTTTTACAAATATATTAACAACAAAAAGAGAATCAAAGAGAATCTTCATCCTCTGTTGGACACAGACAGGAACATTGCAACTGAGGATGAGGAAAAGGCTGACGTACCCAGGGTATTCAGCCCCCTGAGCTGGAAGGCAGGAACAGATCACAGAATAAGCCCCCCATAATCCAGGAGGAAGCAGTTTATGACCTGCTGCTCCACCTGGACGCTCACAAGTCTATGGGTCTGGATGGGATCCAATCAAGAGTACTGAGGGAGCTGGCAGATGACCTTGCCAAACCACTCTGCATCATTTGCCAGCAGCCCTGGTTAACAGGGGAGGTCCCACATGACTGGAGGCTTGCCAAAGTGACACCCAACTACAAAGAGTGGTGGAAGTAGGATCCAGGGAACTGCAGGCCAGTCAGCCTGACCTTGGTAGCAGGGAAGGTTATGGAGTGGTTCATCTTGAGTGAGCTCACCAGGTATGTGCAGGACAACCAGGGGATCAGGCTCAGTCAGCATGGCTTCATGAAAGGCAGCTCCTGCCTGACCAACATGATCTCCTTCTATGACAAGGTGACCCGCCTGGTGGATGAGGGAAAGGCTGTGGATGTTGTCTACCTGGACTTTAGCAAAGCCTTTGACACTGTCTCCCACATCATTGCCCTAGAGAAGCTGGAGGCTCATGGCTTGGACGGCTGTACTCCTTGATGGGTAAAAAGCTGGCTGGATGGCTGAGCCCAGAAAGTTGTGTGAACAGAGCCAAATCCAGTTGGTGGTCAGTCACAAGTGGTGTTCCCCAGGGCTCAGTGTTGGGGCCAGTCTTTATCTTTAATATCTTTAATATCTTTATCAATGATCTGGATGAGGGGATTGAGTGCACCCTTATTAAGTTTGCAGATGACACCAAGTTGGGTGGGAGTGTCGATCTGCTCAAGGTTAGGAAGGTTCTGCAGAGGGACCTGGACAGGCTGGGTCATTGGGCCAAGGCCAATTGTATGAGCTTTAACAAGAACAAGTGCTGGGTCCTGCATTGTGGTCACAAAAACTCCATGCAATGCTACAGGCCTGGGGAAGAGTGGCTGGAGAGCTGCCCAGCAGAGAAGATCCTGGGGGTTCTGGTTGACAATCGGCTGAACATGAGCCAGCAGTGTGCCCTGGTGGCTAAGAAGGCCAACAGCATCCTGGCTTGTATCAGGAATAGTGTGGCCAGCAGGAGCAGGGAGGTGATCATGCCCCGTACTCGGCACTGGTGGGGCCACACCTCAAATATTGTGTTCAGTTTTGGGCCCCTCAGTACAAGAAGGACATTGAGTTGCTGGAGCGTTTCCAGAGAAGGGCAATGAATCTGGTGAAGGGTTTGAAGAGCAGGTCTTATGAGGAGAGATTGAGGGAACTGGGGCTGTTCTTTGTGGAGAAGAGGAGGCTGAGGGAAGACCTTATTGCTCTCTACAGCTACCTGAATGGAAGTTGTAGTGAGGTGGGTGTTGGTCCCTTCTCCCAGGTCACTAGCGATAGAATGAGAGGAAACGGCCTCAAACTGCATCAGGGGAGGTTTAGATTGAATATTAGGAAGAATTTCTTTACTGAAAGAGTGGTCAGGCGTTGGAACAGGCTGCCCAGAGAGGTGGTAGAGACGCCATCCCTGGAGGTATTTAAAAGACATGTAGACGTGGCACTTCAGGTCATGGTTTAGGAGACATAGTGGTGTTGGGCTGATGGTTGGACTTGATGATCCTAAAGGTCTTTTCCAAAGTTAATGATTCTATGATTCTATTCTATGATTCTTACCCTATGAAGAATCATGTCATGAATTCATTGTCCCTCAAAATTTCCCACTCACTTCAACAGAATTATTCAGATGTGTAAAACTCTATATATTATTTTTTCTTAGCTGTTTTTAGGAAATAGTGGAGATTCTTTTGATGTTTCTAATATACATAGTCCTTTTAAACATCCACATTAAAAATTTAAATTTTTTACAAGCATACTTTTTTTTTTTTTTTTTGCACTTACAATGAGTATTTGTATGAATAGGAGTACTTGAAAGCAGTTTTATGAAATTGTTATTAAACATGTACTCAGATCTACATATGCATTTAGGGTAGAAAGTTTTGTATTGATTGAAATAACAATTAGTGTCAAAGTGTCTGGAAGTGTCATGAAAATATGAACCCTCCAGATATCTTAATATTCCACATTAATGAAACTTCAATAGATTTTAAAATAAAACCTTTCCTTTAACTTTCCTTTTTGGCACAGATTTTTCAGGGTTGATTTTAAATTTAGCAGGATTTTTTTATAACACATAAACAGTTTTCCTTCTATAAACATGAGTTATAGAAACTTTCATGAAAGGATATATTCCCATTTAAAATGCATTTAAAGACGTCCTTCATGCACAAGTTTAAGTCCCTGAACTATTATATTCAAATTATCGAGAGCAACTACCTACTGTTTTGTGAGGTATTACTCATTTAGTTATTAAAAAAGGAAGAAAAAAAAACCCTAGTTCTCTTCACTCAGAGGTTTATGAAAGTTGTCAATGACAGTAACATCACAGGTTATTATACTTTCAAAGAATTTTCTGGATGGATATTCCTGTGGAAAAAAAAAACCAAACAAACAACTTTGTGATCCTATAGCTTTAATTACGTATATAGGAGTACATATATATTACATATTTAAATAAGTAGATATATTAATTATCTTTAGAAGTTTTACTAATTAAGAAAAGACAGAAAAGTAGCTTGAATATTTTAAACTTTGTGAGTTAAACCGATATTGGCAATACTAAATTCAGAAATTCCTAGCCAGTCAAGATCTTCCTAGAAAAACATACTAAACCACAGTGTTGTAAAATTATGAGCTGGCTCTAGAGTGATGGATATTTCTGTTAAATTCATAGGTCTTTCATCAATGTAATCTGTTTTAATACTATTTATATTTATTCTTTGATGAGTAGCACCTTCAGCTTTTCTTTCTTTTGCTTTTTGTTTGGTTGTTTATTTTAATAACTTCAATATGGCCCACTTCACAAACACACACACGAAAACTTATGCTGTGTTACTTTTTAAGTATCAATTAAGTATCAATTTTTAAGTATCAATTGTGTTGGCGCAGAATTTGAAGAAATTAAATTTATTGTGTGTATGTATTGCTGCCTTTCATTCATTTAGCTTGGGGAATCTTCATGAAACTTGTATTTTTTTCATCTATCAAATCTCTCCAAGTAATTAGCTGATAAGCAGCAGACATGTAGTTTAAAATATTATTACAATTGCTTTATGGAAATTAGTTTGGATAAAACATTTATTTCAGTTTAAAACAATCTTCATTTTGGCTAAGATTTCCTATGATTTGTCATTTTAAAAAAATCAAGTGTCAAACAGGGAAAAGAGTGTTAAAAATCAGAAATTAAATCTTCAGGGTTAGGGGTATTCCCTTGTAAAATATTTGTTATTTAAAAAAAGAATCTACCATATCTAATGTGAATTTTTATTCTGAGGAAAATATTTCTTAATAAAAAACATAAACAACATACACTCTACTGTATAGGGTATGTTCACTTGTCTTCCTAGGAGATCATAAGTATACCTATTTTGGATCAAACTCTGTTTTCCCTAATTTTCCCATTACATCTATAATAAAAGGTAAACTGTGTTGCTTTATTTATCTTGGAATAGAAGACCATTCAGTAATTTTGACTTTGTAATGGTTTCTGCTGTATATTAGAATGAACTATAGGCACAATTCTCTGATGAATCAGTTCACTATATAGAGTTGGAATATCAGTGATGGAGGTATGTTGTAATAGATTGAATATAAGGATAGAAACACATTAATTTTACGTTTGTTTCATAAGCTGACTCTCCATGACTACAAGAAATTCCCTTTACTTGACCACATTGTTTTCTACCTTCTAATTAAGTGTGGAAAATAATAGCTTACTGCTTACCTACCCGACCACAATGTTTTCTGAGGATTATTTATATCCTGACTGTAGAACTATTGCTTGCATTGGTGCATGTTAATTTACATAATTAGTCTTAGCACCTTCAGTGGGGCTAGTCACTTAAGAAAGGAAGCAATCTCCAATGTGAACAACTATTACATATTTCCACTTAAATGAGAACAGATGTTTTGTATAAGATGTCATCTTGCTGTTTCTAAAGTCTGCAAATGATATTTTGATTTCAGCAAGTGGAATAATACTAATATTAAAGTCCTTGCAGATGGATTGCCAAGTATTATTGTTAAAAATCCTCAAAGGAAAAAAAATTACTTTGATTTTAGTAAGACATGCTAACTTACATTAGCTAACCTAGAAAATAGATCTACTTTGATATATGTATATGTCGTTTGGTTGAAATTGCATAACAGCTGAGTAAAAGTTAAATTACAGATTACAACTTTAAATAGTATTATTTTTATGCTTAACCTATTCCCAGACAGATCAGAAGTCTTATTTAGTAATGTGTAAGTGAAATACTCCACTAATATATGTGGAAATATAGTAGGATGTAATACCAAATATTTGACTAAAGACTAAAATTTAGTACTAATCAAAATTTTATTACTAATACAATACCTTTTACAGTTTTGGCAGTTTGATTAATGTCACAGGGTTAAAAGTTCAATGCAGAGTATGATTTAAGAACAAAAAAGTAACTAAGTAAAACAAAGCAATGCCTCTGTTACCGAATAAGAGTATCAGAGAGTGAGGATGAGCATCCCAGAGTATTCTTGTCTTTTATACAGCAATTGATATGAAAGAATGATAGAAAAAGTTAAAGCTAAAAGGGACTTGAAGACTTCACCAGATGAAGTTCTACTGCATATTTAATTACTTATATGTTTACCTAATGTTAAGTAAACATTGGAGTATACTACTGAAAACCACAAAAACCACCAGTCCAAGTATATTGGCAACTGAGGAACTTAAAAAAGTGCAAATAAAGAGTGCATTTATTTTTAATTATTCTTGTAATAAACAATGTGTCCCTTTCTTTGAATTGAGTTTAATATAACTGCTTTGGTTTTGAAGGCCACAGGAAGAAGGAGGGAACATGAAGTGAGGGCTGATCATAGCAAAAATGATGAAGCCTTTTACCAAACAGTAGAAATTGGTTCTACATGGCACGTAAGTGCTTATAAAAATGACTATGGTAGGATGGTAGAATGAAGAAAACACCAGAAAAGAATGGGTTAACCTAACATCATCTACAAACAACACTAGCACCCAGAAAACACCACCAAACAACCAACTTTCTTATGGTGTGAAAAGAGACCTGTTCAAATATTGCATGTCTGTATGAATTCACACCCCAGGTGATATTTTGTGTCACTCTATTTGTTCTCTGAAGTGATATGTTAACCGGAATAGAAATTTGTTCTTCCTATAGATATTCTGCTGCCACAACCTCCTGCAGGAATCAGCAGTCAGGTGAACTGAAAGTATTTCTAGCTAGCTCTCCATAATGTAATGCTCTCCAGCTACTCCTCTCATGATTTATACTTGTGCCTGGCATTACTCCATCCTAGGTGCAAAATCCAGTATTTGGTCTTGTTAAATTTCATCCCATTAATCACTGCCCAATGCTCCAATCTGTCCAGATCCTTCTGCAAGGCATCTTGTCCCTTAAGGGAGTCAAGACCACCTCCCAGTTTGGTATCATCAGCAAATTTGTTAGCAGTGCATTCAACTCCGGCATCCAGATCATTGATAAAAAACATTAAGCTGAACTGGCCCTAGAATTGAGCCCTGAGGAACACTGCTGGTCAGCAGCCAGATGTAGCCCCATTCACTACAACCCTCTGAGCCCTGCCATTCAGCCGCTTTGTCACCCAGTGCACCATGAACCTGCTCATTTCACAGATGGACAACTTGTCCACAAGGATGCTGTGAGGCGATATTTTCGTGAAATATTTGGGGTGCAGTTAATTACTTCTGTAACCAAAACTATTTTGTTGGATTTTTCCCCTTCAAGTAAGATTTCTGAATTCCATATCTGCTAGGCACACCTGTTTATTTAGGCACAATAGCAGTTGTGTCAGAATATTATCAAGTGGATGATTTCAAAGACAGATTTTGAAACCCCTACCTGAAAGCTTTCATGTAAGCAATAAAACGCTAATGAAATTACTTTTAAAAAAAGATATATCTTCATCCATGTTACTAAACTGTAACATGAATTTTATAAATAGGAATTTTTGTAATATACAACTGGATATTTTTGTACTTCCCTGAACTAACTAATCAATAACACATGTATTTATTGTCTAGTTTTATTTCACAAACTCGAAATATAATCCAAAATATTAAAATAATCTTTTCTAAAGATTCATGTTGTTCTGGTGAGCTTTTACATAATTAAATCTTTATTTACTAATGGCTAGTTGATTAGCCCACTATGAAACAATATCAACAGGTTCAACTAAGTGTAAGGACAAAAAAAGTACCGCTACTAATCTTTAATCAAATTTGATTGTACAAGATTAAAGATTTCACATATTGGATTTTTTTTGTTTTGTTTTTAAGTATATGCTGTTGGTATCTCGCTTACAGAATCTTACCAATATTTAGAGAGAATCTGGGAGCATAAGATAAAATGCATCCTAATTAGAACAGTGTTTGTTTATTTGAGACAGATTTCCAGAGACAATTTAGCATATGCAATTAAGACTCTGAGGCTCTTATTTGCATCACAGCATGTCAGAGTGCCTTATGCCATGAATAACTTGTAAGTATCTGATGAGTGAGGAAATATTTTACTGACATTGGGTTTTTTCCCGCTTTGTGCACTTACAGACACCACCTCCTAGAAATGCATACAGTCTATTCATCAGTCTAAGATATTCTTATCAAGGAAAAAACAAGGAAAACAAGAATTGATTAAGAATGTTTAAATATTTGGATGATAGCTACTACAACTTCCTCAAATCTTGATTTATAGCCACACATATCTGTACCTCTAATTACAAGCTTCTCTATGACAAGTATTCTTATAGAATGTTGTGAAGACTGATATTGACTTCTGCATTTTTCTCATACCCTATTAATTAGCTAATCACCATCACTGAACAGGAAGATTAAGGGAAACTTAAAAATCTGAAAGCCCCAATGTGCAAAAGGTCAGTAAGCCAAGACTCTAAATTGATATCAAATGCCAATAACAGAAGAGTAAGACAGACAGGTTGTGGTCTTATTGCCATCATCTTGCAAGAGTTTCCTTTGTTTGTTTTCTTTTGTTTTTAGGAAATAATTTAAAAAAAAAAAAAGAAAGATGAATGTTGATAATTATTGAAGATGGGGAGCATGGAATTATTATATTAATAAGGGAGTATGATGACAGATGAAGTAAAGGCAAAATGAAGAAATGAAAGGATAGGAAGGAGAGACTTGAAACTCCTAATCAGAGATTCCTCTGCAGCCTGTAGTGGACCATGGTGAAGCAGGTTGTCCCCCTGCAGACCATGGAGGTTAACAGTGGAACAGATATCCGTCTACCTGCAGTCTGTGGAGGACCCCACGCCGGAGCAGGTGGATGCACCTGAAGGAGGCTGTGACCCCTTGGGAAGATAATGCTGGAGCAGGTTCCTAGCAGGACCTGTGAACCTGTGGAGAAGATCCCACGCTACAGCAGGTTTGCTGTAGGACTTGTGAGCCTGTGGGGGACACACACTGTAGCAGTCTGCTCCTGAAGGACTGAATCCCATGGAAAGGACCCATGCTGGAGTGTGGACAGTTTGTGAAGATGTCCTGGTTTCAGCTGGGGTAGAGTTAAATTTCTTCGTAGTAGCTAGTATGGGACTATGTTTTGGATTTGTGCTGGCAACAGTGGTGATAATGTGGAGATGTTTTGGCTGTTGCTAAGTCGCGCTTACTCTGGTCAAGGACTTTTTCAGCTCCCCATGCTCCTCAGGGTGCACAAGAAGCTGGGAGGGGACACAGCCAGGACAGCTGACCCAAACTGACCAATGGGATATTCCATACCATATGATGTCATGCTCAGTATATAAGCTGGGGAAGAAGAAGGAAGGGGGGGGGACATTTGGAGTGATGGCGTTTGTCTTCCCAAGTAACTGTTATGCGTGATGGAGTCCTGCTTTCCTGGAGATGGCTGAACACCTGCTTGCCCATGGGAAGTAGTGAATGAATTCCTTGTTTTGCTTTGCTTCCACGTGCAGCTTTTGCTTTACCTATTAAACCGTCTTTATCTCAAACCATGAGTCACCTCACTTTTACTCTTCCGATTCTCTCCCTCATCCCACCAGGGGGGAGTGAGTGAGCGGCTGCGTGGTGCTTGGTTGATGACTGGGGCTAGACCACGACAGAAGAGCAGCCCGTAGAAAGGACCTACATTGGGGAGGTTCATGGAGGACTGTCTCCCATTGGTGGGACCACACGCTGGAGCATGGGAAGACTGTGAGGAGGAAGGAGCAGTGGAGACTATGTGTGATGAACTGACTGCAACCCCCATTCCCCATCCCCATGCGCCACTTGGTGGGAGTAGGTAGAGAATTCAAAAGTGAAGTTGAGCCCAAGAAGAAGCGGAAGGAGGGGAGTGTTTTAAGATTTGTTTTTATTTCTCATTACCCTACTCTGATTTGATTGGCAATACATTAAATTAATTTTCCCTGAGTCTGTTTTGCCCGTGAAGGTAATTGGTGAGTGACGTCCCTGTCCTTTTCTTGCCCCTCTAATGTTTTGTTGTATCTTTTCTCCCCTGTCCAGTTGAGGAATTGTTCTAGATGTTTTTGTTGTCTCAGCTGTTGATTCTCCCAACTGTCCTCATGTGTAGATTCTAGTTCTTCAATAGGGATAACTCTTAAACTTTCACCCTTCTTCATTTCTCCTTATTTCTAATGTATTTGTTGTTTCTCTCCACCTTGTCTCCATCTTCAGCTGCAGTCAAACATGTTTTCTATGGCAAGATATAACCTATAAATTTGACCATTTGCAGCACATAATTGTTTCACTTCTTTTTTAGATTATCTGATAAAAAACTCATGGGCAGATTTGTTTGCTTCTTAAAACCATAGAATAATCTAGGTTGGGTGGACCTTTAGATGTCTTGTAGTCC
Source organism: Phalacrocorax aristotelis (assembly GCF_949628215.1). Classification (NCBI taxonomy): domain Eukaryota; kingdom Metazoa; phylum Chordata; class Aves; order Suliformes; family Phalacrocoracidae; genus Phalacrocorax; species Phalacrocorax aristotelis. Next base: position 52,343,304 of record NC_134276.1, read on the forward strand.
AACACCATACCTAAAGCAGAGCTGACATGGAAGAGATTACTTAGGGACCTGTCCAGGGGAGTTTTAAGCATCTACAAGGACTCAGTGTCTACATCCTCTCTGGGCAACCTATTCCAGTGTCTGATCACCCTCACAGTAAAAAAAAAAAGAAGAATCCTGTATCAAATCAGCTCCCTTTCTGTAAATTGTACCTGTTGGCACAACTATTCCTATGCATCTCTCAGAAGACCCTGGCTCATCCCTCGCTATATCTTCCCATCAAGTGGTTGTAGAAAGCAATAAGGTCTCCCCCTTAGTTTTCTCTCCATGAGGCTGAACAACCCCAAATATATCAGCTTCTCCTTGTGCATGTCCTGCATGCAAGGACACAACTACATCAGTGGCATCTGCTGGACTAGTTCCATTACACTAATATCTTGTGCTGGACATCCCAAAACAGAACAGAATACTCCAGTTATGGTTCTGCCTACATTCCTACTAATACAGCCAGCAGTTAGTTTTCTTTGTCAAGGTACACTGCTGACATATTACTTATGATATCCACTTAGGCCCTGCACCCTTCTCCACTGAGTTTCTTGCCATCCAGCTGAACTTCATCCTATTAGCCCATCATCCCATTTTTCCAGCCTGTATTGATCCTTCTGAATAGCAGCCCTGCCCATCAGCCTATGAATCATTTCCACGAATTTTGTATCATTTGCAAACTTGCTAATAATACATCCTTTTCCATCATCCAGGTTATTAATAGAGATTAGGCATTATCAGCCTCTATACCAAGCTTTGAGGAATACGACTAATAACTGAACACTAGCTGGACTTCATACTACTGTTCAAAAACCTTTAAGCCTGACTCAGCCAGTTTCCTAGTTATCTTAATATCCACCTATTCAGTCCATATATGACTAAGGGGATATCTTGCAAGACTGTATCAAATGCCTTGCTAAAGTGAAGCGAAATAACATCAGTGACTATCCCTTCACTCACTGATTTCACTATGGTGAAATTCACTCATTTCACCATAGAAGGCAATCAGATCAGTCAGGTATAAATTACCCTCGGTTAATCCATTTTGGCTAACACTAATCACTTCTTCTATGGTTGAAAATGGTTTCAAGAAGATTCAATCCAAAATCTTTTTGGTGACTAAGTTGAGGCTGACCAACTGTTGTGGTTCAGCCTCAGTTGGCAATCAAGCACCACACAGCCTCTTGCTCAATCCGGACCTCAGCGGGATCGGGGAGAGAGTCTGAAAAGCTAAAGTAAGAAAAATCATGGGTTGGGATAAGAACAGTTTAATAATTGAAATATAATAACAATAACAACAACAATAATAATAATGTTGAAAAGGAAAACAATAAGAGAGAGAGAAGAACAAAATCCAGGAAAAACAAGTGATGCAACCACTCACCACCTGCCAACCGACAACCAGCCAGTCCCCAAGCAGCAATTGCTGCCCCCCAGCCAGCTCCCCACAGTTTATAAACTGAGCATGATGTCACATGGTATGGAATACCCCTTTAGCCAGTTTGGGTCAGCTGTCCTGGCTGTGTCCCCTCCCAGTTTCTTGTGCCCCTGACAGAGCATGGGAAGCTGAAAAAAGTCCTTGATTTACTGTAAGCACTACTTAGCAACAACTAAACCATCAGTGTGTTATCAACATTATTGCCATCCTATCCCAGACAAAACCAGGACACCAACCTGCAGTTTCCCAAGCCTTCCTTTTTGTTCTTCTGCAAGATGAGCATGGTATATGCTTTTATCCAGTCATCAGGTCATCAGGAAAGTCCCCTGAGCTTCATGGCCATTCAAAGATGATAGAAAATGGCCTCAAAATAAACCCTCCAAATACCTTTTGGATGCATTCTGTCTGGTCCCATGCTCATTTCTAATTTGCTTTAGGTTATTCCTGACTTGTTTTTCCTCTGTTCTGGGTAATGCTCCGCTCCCACAGACTTGTCCACTAGGTTCTGGGATCTGTGAGGCCTTAGGACAGAGTTTACTAGTCAAAACTGAGGCAAAGAAGGCACTAAGTACTTTAGCCATATCTTTGTTCACTAGATCCTTTGCCCCACAGAGCCATAGGACTCATTTTCCTTCTTTCCTCTCACTGCTGGTGTAGACATAAAACCCCTCTTCTTGCCCATCATAACCCTTTGTAGTTCCAATTCCAGATGAGTTCTGGCTTTTCTAATTCTAACCTTTCATGCACAAATAATGCTTATATATACTCATTGTGTAGCTAACGTCCTCTACCACCTCTCATGTACTTCCTTTCTGTGTCTGGGTTAAATCACAATGTCTTTAGTTCATCCACTCTGGTGTTCTCCTACACTTGTCTGAATTTTTAAATTTTGGAATTGACCAGTCTTGTATTTTAAGCAGTTCATCCTTGAAGATTGTGCTGGTTTTGACTGAGAAGGGGTTAATTCTCCTCTCTGTGGGGGTCGGCTACCTTTCCAGCTTCCCGCGCTCTGCCGCGTGGCGGGGGGGGGGGGGGGGGGGCCATGGCGGGGGCAGCTGACCCCGACTGGCCAATGACAGGTTCATTCCATACCATGTGACACCGTGACCAGTACATGAAGGGGGGCAGTTGCGGCTTGGGGGCGGCGCGGCGTCGGGTCGACGGGCGGCAAGCGGCTGCGGCGCGTGTGGTTTGTTTCAGCAGTTTCCTCAGTATTGTTAGTGGGATTTTTTTTGTGGGTGTGTTTGGTTTTTTTGTCTTTAGGCCTTGTCCTTCCTCAGTCATCTCTAATTAATTTCATCCACAAAATTGTATTCGGTCACTGTGTGTATGACGCACATATCTCTTTCTCCTCAGCATGGGTTATTTTGGTTCAAATTTAAGTGCCAGCTTCTCTGGCAACTTATTTTGAATATTTAACAACAGTCTTCTGAACAGTTTAATCTTTTAAGACTTCTTTGACAAACCACACCTGCAATTTTATTTTGTTTTGTTTTTAACTTCTAATCAATGTAGACAATACCATGGCTTTATGTGAGACTTGGACATGTAAACTGGGTAACTGTTTTGATTCATCCTGAACTTCAGTACACAATGAAGATGGTCAGATATTAAGTTTTACAACTTTTGCTCTTTTCTGACTTGCTCAAGGCTATCTTTACATTCAAATAATCTTGTCTAACCATTATCTCTCCAGAACAATAATGTCAAGATATTATTCTTAGGCTGTTACTTTCCCATGTCAGACTTCTCTTTGCATACCTTCATATTGCTTTCTTTTCAATAGTGAAACAACTCTGTCTTTACTTTCAAAGCCTCTCACTAATCTCAACCTCATAAATACATACTTATTCTTTCTTCTAAAGCCACTCTTTCATTTCAGAACAGGAAGACAAAAAAATAATCAAAAGTAAATTTGACATTTAAATATATTCACAGGTATCATTATAACAACCGGTCACATGGATTCTTAAAGTCAAAGGCCCTATTCAAATTTGGGGCAAAAAAAAGCTTAATATCTTCATTGTTTGTCTGAGCATGATTTCCAGTTAAGTACATTCAAAATCTTTTTAGTTGTCAGTCTTCTTAATGTTTTCATTGAGAAGCTTAGCCAGACACTCCCAAAATTACGGTGTCCCCACAGATCCATTTTCTGTGTGGTGTCTGCTGACAGTGAAATTTTATATAGTGATCCACATTTTTAAATTGCAATTTATTGCAACTGCTCAAGTTCAGCTCCTGAACATAACAGTATTATGCTGCAAACAATTTTTTTAAGTCTCCAAAAATGTTTGATATCTAAATTATTATTTTACTGTCATCAAACAAAGAGGGAAACTGCTAAAATTCTCCATGATTAAATTAACATTACATATTTTTCTGACATCTTAATTGAGAAGGTTTCAAGTCCAGATTCAGACACCTATCTTTAGGTGCCTTTAGAGTAGATCCATCCCACTAAGGCAAAAATCTGTATTTGACTATCTCAATTATTCACGAGAAACTTTGTCTTCATTGATTATTAAGGGCCCTAAAATGCATTCCCTTAGAAATATCTATACTAGAGTTGTTTAAAGTGAAATATTTTAAGTTAGAACTAATTCTCACCCTTTTTAGTTAATTTCTATAACTACTATGTGAAAGTTACCATGTATAGAGATGGGCTTAATCCAACTGGGGAGAAATAAACATCTCCAGACAATGAATAGTTCCTGTTTTCTTTCATTGTTACCATGAGATGAAAATAATTTCTTTGTGTTGCCCGATTACTAAAAAAGGGCGAACAAAACAAACAAACAGAAAAACCCCACACCACAGAAAAAAAACCCTAAGCTTACACTTGGACAACTAAACTTTAGAAAACTAGGATTCAATTTGGTAGCCTTAACACATATTTCTGGTTCTGTTTGAGATACTTTAGGATATCCTGCTTGGCCTCAGCTGCTGCTGCACATACAAATGGGTATCCTGAAGATCTTGCATCGTATCTGCCATGCTTCTGTGGTTTTTTTTAGCTATTATAGGCTGTCTCAAATGGCAGATAAATGCAGTGATAAAAGAGTGACAGAGGAGCAGTAGACCAATCATTGTGAAACATATTTGACTTAATGACCTTGTAAAAAGGTATATATGACATTGCAACTTACACACATACTAATATAGCTATTTTAAAAATATTTTATGAAAGAGACATTTCATTTGTAAATTTATGGACAGTGAATGTAAATCTATAGAGATTATCTAGAAGCCCTTCTAAAAAGAGATGTTGTTATTTGGAAATATCATACTGCTCAAGTCCAGTTGCTGCAGAACAGAAATATATTTAGTAATCAACTATTTTCATATTTGACAAGTAGCTATGAAATGGCACTTTATATGTCAGGTATAGTCAATGACAATAGGTAGTTCAGTTCAAGGTAAACTGCAGTTTTCGACTGTCACTACTGGAAAAAACATATTTTTATTTTAATTAACTTTTTCTTCCTTAGAATGTAGACTTAAGTTTTTACTTTAATGCTTCATGGCACATCTAGGTAATTTATAATACCCTGAGACTGTGCTGCTTCTTGACAGATAAGTTCTTCAAGGTCCCTGCAGGTGTAGGATAACCTTAGTTTTAACAAAACTGATTAAGAAATGAGTCTACACCATTTTCATTTAAAAAAAGAAAATAATGACTTAAAAATAAGTAACAATATTAAATAAAAACAAAATCAATTGCTTAGTGACAATTTAGGAATTTAAAAAACCCAATTGTTGAGCTGTGCTATCCTTGTTACCAGGTCTTTCAAGGTTTAGGGGAATTTTACTCTGATGCCATCAACCTTTGAAGAGGGGTTGAAACAAACATAAGGAACAGCAAATTAAAAAAAAAATAATTCTTCATTCATAACTCATAATGTAAATAAGAAAATTTATTAGCAGATATTATGCAACAACTTCATAGAAAAGCTGCAACTACCAAATTGCCTCAGAAGGTTTTTGTTTCTTCATTTGGTTTATGTTGTATGTTGTTATGACTTAATGCTTTACATTTCAATTGTCTAGGTACAGAATACAGAGTGAAAGCAAAGTTCAGCAGGGGAAAGAAAAAGTTTGGGGCTATTCTTCCCTATTAGCTGAATTCCAGTAAAGGATGCTTATTGCAAAAAATAGTTAAATATTTGATGTATAATGTGTAAAGCATGTGAAGTAGCCTTCTTCCCAACTTGGCTTCAGCAGGCCTGAACCAGATTATCAAGTCTAAAGTTGTCAGTTTTGGACAGACACAGATGACTGGAAAGGAGTTTAAAAAGAGCACCATGAATGAATAATTATTTTATAAAATGTGAATGAAAAGAGATTGAGTGAATCCATGTCATTCAGTCTAGAGAAAAGAAGACTTGGGAGGAACGTAAAACAATTTTCAGATCTGTAAAGGGCTGCTGCAAAGGGAAAGGAACAATTTATTTTCCATGTCTCTGCTGGACAGTGCAAAAAAGGAATAGGTTTAAACCGAAGAAAGGCATATTCGTGTTAGAAATTATGAATAACTTTTAAACAGCAGGATCAAATACAGATGCCTGATCAGGTCTTAGAGAACACATAGAAGAAAAAATGCTGGGAATGTTAAAAATATGCTTAATTGATCTTGCCAGGAACAACTGTGGGAGATTTAAATGTGGTGTAACTGTAAGCAGCCCTCAGTCATCAGGGAACGCAGCAGTGGCAACAGTAAGTCCCGCGGCTGGACAATACGTTGGGGCAGACAAGGGGGATCCTGGAGCCAAGGAAGCCTGAGGAAGAGAAGAGCAGCCTACCGGGTCCCGGCAGCTCTCTCAAGCCAGGCTGATGTGGCTTGGGCAGTGCCAGGAGCAACTGCAGGAGATTGAAACCGCCCAAGGGAGCACGAGTGAGCAGGAGCACGGCCAACAGGGCATGGCATGGCAGTTCACGTGGAAAGGCACTGCACCCTGCTCGCAGGCCCACGGCCCAGGGGAGTGCTTTATGTCTCTTCCAAAATGCTGGGCACTCACTTCAGAGCTAAAACCAGCATTGCTACGGAGCAAGCCGCAGAGATGTCTGATGTGTCCACCCAGATAGAATTGGTAAGGAAGGAGGCTTCAGTACAGACAGCAGGTTGCAGCGAGTGCAGCAAGTGTAAAGGTAAGTACCTGTACAAGGTGTGCACAGCTTGGTGTTCCGTTGCATCAGGTGGCTGAGTTGCGGGAAACAGTTAAAAGGCTGCACCGTATTAGTGGAGCCGAGGCAGAGAGAGACAGGTCCACATTCCTGTAGTGGAGACCACTGAGAACGAGGCACCTTGGACTCTGGTGACTCACAATAGCAGAGCTCAGCTTCAGTCTCTACCCTCCTGCATCACTACCAACAGCAGATATGAAGCTGTAACAGCTGTAGACTGTCACAAACAAGGTCTGCAAGGTGCAACTGTACCAGCAGCACAGAGTGGATACTGTAAAAAGAAGATACAAGTGCTCATAGTGGATGACTGTTAAAAGGCACTGAGGCACCCATCTGCCTACCTGACAGGGAGTCAATAGTATTCCTCGCTTCCAGGAGCTATGATCTGAGACACATCACTGAGAGGGTGCCACAACTTGTCAAGAGCACAGATTACTATCCACTGTTACTCCTCCATGTGGGCAGAAATGATGCTGCAAGCCAGAGCCTGGGCAGAACTAAGGAAAACTGCAAAGCCCTAGGGAAGCAAGTGAAAAATATTGGTGCCCCAGTCATCTTCTTTTCCGTTTTACCAGTTGGAGAAAAATGGGCAGCCAATAACAGACAAATCATGCAAATCAACACTTGGCTACATGGCTGGTGCCATCTTGAGGGTTTTGGTTTCTGTGACAATGGGACTTTCCCCAGCAACCATAGGCTGCTAGGGAGGGATGGACTCCACCTGTCTAGAAGGGGCAAGGGAATCTTTGGCAGCAGGCTGGCCAACTTGGTGAGGTGGGCTTTAAACTGAAGGACTCGGGGGGCAGGGCCCGAAGTGGCAATGCTAATGCCATCACATCCAGCAAAGGAATAAGCCAGGCCAACCAGAGCAGCCACAAAGGTGCTTAGCTGCCTCACGAGATGACAGTTGGAAGACCAGACACCTCAAGGGTCTGTATGGCTCTGATGAATCCTCGTCAACCCCTCCAGGGAAACCTGCAGGCTCAATTACTTCTCTGAAATGCCTGTATACCAAGGCACGCAGCATGGGGAATAAACAGGAGGAACTAGAGGTCTGTGTGCGGTGGCAGGGCCATGATCTCATTGCAATCACAGAGACACGGTGGGACAGCTCACATGACTGGAATGCTGTCATGGATGGCTACATAGTTTTTAGGAAAGACAGACAAGCAAGGTGAGGTGTGGGAGTTACTCTTTATGTGAGGGAGCAACTGGAATGCATCAAGCTCTGCCTTGGAGTGGAAGGAGAACAAGTCGAGAGCTTATGGGTAAAAATTAAGGGGCAGCCAAATATGGGTGATGCTGTTGTAGGCATTTGCTACAGGCCACCTGATCAGGAAGAGGAAGTCAATGAGGCCTTCTATAGACAGCTGGTGTTAGCCTCACAATCACAGGCACTGGTTCTCATAGGGAACTTCAACCACCCTGATATTTGCTGGAAAGGAAAAACAGCAGGGTGTGAACAATCCAGAAGGTTCCTGCAGAGCATCGAGGATAATGTTTTGACATGGGGTGGAGAAGCCAATTAGGTGAGATGTGTTGCTGGGCCTTATACTAATAAACAAAGAGGGTCTAGTTGATCATGTGAAAGTTGGGGGTAGCCTTATCTGCAGTGACCACGAGATGGTGGAGTTCAGGATCCTGCACAGTAGAAGCAGGACAACAAGTAGGATTACAACCCTGGACATCAAGAGAGACAGCTTTCACATTTTCAAACACCTGCTTGGAGGAATCCCATGGGTTAGGGCTCTAGAAGATAAGGGGTTCAAGAAAGCTGGTAAATATTCCAGTATCACTTCTTCAAGCTCAAGATTGGTGCATTCCTAGGATGAAGAAGTCAAGCAGAGGAGCCAGGAGACCTGCATGCATGAGCAAAGAGTTTCTAGAGAAACTCAGATGGAAGAAGAAGGTTTCCAGTATGTGGAAAAAAGGACTGGCCACTTGGAAGGAATATAGGAATGTTGTCAGGGAGTGCAGAGATGCAACAAGGGAGGCCAAGGCCCACTTGGAACTAAATCTGGCGAGGGATGTCAAGGATAACAAGAAGAGCTTCTCCAAATACATCAGCAGTAGAAGAAAGACGTGCCCACAGCTGAACAAGATGGGTGCCCTGGTGACACAGGATGCAGAGAAGGCAGAATTACTGAATGCCTTATTTGATTCTGTTGTTTAGCCCCAGTCAGCAACCAAGCACCACGCAGCCGCTCACTCACCCCCATAGTGGGACGGGGGAGAGAATCAGAAAAGTAAAAGTGAGCCAACTCATGGGTTGAGATAAAGACAGTTTAACAGGTAAAGCAAAAACTGCACATGCAAGCAAAGCAAAACAAGGAATTCATTCACTGCTTCCCATGGGCAGGCAGGTGCTCAGCCATCTCCAGGAAAGCAGGGCTCCATCACGCGTAACAGTTACTTGGGAAGACAAATGCCATCACTCTGAATGTCCTCACATTTCCTCCTTCTTTCCCCAGCTTTATATGTGGAGCATGATGTCATATGGTGTGGGATATCCCTTTGGCCTGTTTGGGTCAGCTGTCCCAGCTGTGTCCCCTCCCAGCCTCTTGTGCACCCTGAGGAGCATGGGGAGCTGAAAAAGTCCTTGACTAGCAACAACTAAAACATCTGAGCATTATTACCACTCTTTTCAGCACAAATCCAAGACATATTCCCTACTAGCTACTATGAAGAAAATTAACTCTAACCCAGATAAAACCAGGACAGATTCAGTCTTTAGCACTAAGGTTGGACCCCAGGCAACCCAGCCCTCAGAGGCAGAAGAGAAAATGTGGAGAAAGGAGAACTTCCCTTGGTTGAGGAGGATTGGTTTAGAGATCACCTAGACAAACTGGATCCTCACAAATCCATGGGCCCCAATGGGATGCACTCATGATTGCTGAGGGAACTGACAGATGCTGTTGCTAAGCCACTCTCCATCATCTTTGAAAGGTCATGGAGGACAGGAGAGGTGCCCGATGACTGGAGGGCAGTCAGCGTCACATCCATCCCTGGAAAAGTGATGGAGCAGTTTATCCTGGAGGTCATCTCCAGGCATGTAGAGGACAAGAGGGTTATCAGGAGTAGTCAACATGGATTCTCCAAAGGGAGACCAGGCTTGACCAACCTGATAGCCTTCATGATGGCGTGACTGGCTGGGTTGACAAAGGGAGAGGAGTGGATGTTGCCTATCTTGACTTCAGTAAGGCATTCACTGCTGTCTCCCATAACATCCTCACAGGCAAGCAAAGGAAGTGTGGGTTGGATGAGTGGACAGTGAGGTGGATTGAGACCTGTCTGAACAACAGGGCTCAGATGGTCATGATCAACGGGGCAGAGTCTGGATGGAGGCCTGTCACTTGTGGTGTTCCCCAGGGGTCTGTGCTGGGTCCTGTGATTCTGTGATCTTGCTATAGGGACCCTAACAGATTAGATAATTTCTTAAAGTTATTTCCAATGTTACAATATTATTTCTTGAAAGTGTGATTTAAGAAAAAACACATCCAGTTTTCATAAAACACATTTTTTTCACAGAACTCTTGCTTTGGTTTGGGTTGTTCTGTGTTTGCTTGAGGTTTTCTTTGGAAGTTTTGTTGTTGTTGTTTTTGTTTGGGTTTTTTGTCTGTTTGTTTTCATTTTTTAAAAAAGCTTAACAAAATTTCTGTCCTTTCATTTACATACGATCAGTTTGTCATAATGGTACTAAGGGACTTGCTAGGAAGTAGAATTTTCCACTGACATTTTAAAGCTATAGTGAAAGATTTAAAATGCTTATTAGTGGAAAAGTTAATGGTTTAAACATATAATAATAACTTTTTAAATTTTCTAATATTCTGCATGTAATGTAGACAACTGTGACTTGAAGATTAATCTGGTTTAACACTGATTTGCTGGTTTTAATTGCCCTGTTTATTTTTTATTTTTTATTAGTAGTAGTGGTTTTTGCTATAGCCAGTAAATTTGATTTTCTATACTAGTATTTGACCTGTGCACTTTTAACATGAAATATTTATTAAAGTGTATCCTGATCTTTTACCATAAAGGAATGTTTAATAATATGGATCTCTTCATTAATTATCTGTGGGTAGAACTAAACATATTTTATGAGATTCTGTAGAATTCACTATCTCAGACTGTATCTTGCCATCTCTTTATTTTTATAATGCATCTTATCCTTTCACATCATGATCTAAATAATGATTTCTACTTTTCTCTTTCATAGCACATATAAGAGAGACTTCTTCACATTCTTCCTAGCTGCATGTTTGAGAATCTTCAGAACATAACTACACATAATTACAGCTATTACTGTCAAGGCCAGTGTAGTGGTGAGAGGAATAAAAAATTGTCCCATTAAATTCTTCAAATAGTTTCAGTCCGTGTTGCCAGAATACAAAGACCAAAGTGCTGCAATTATCGTATTTCTGCTAGCAGTATAAGTAAATGAAGGTTGAAGAAGTACTTAGTACATTTCTGAAATTATATTCTGTTTGTCCAAATGACCATCAAAACTGTGATTGTTCCTGAAATACACTGTACCCTCTCATAATCAAGTTGCACAGTAATTGAGTTTCAAATACTCTTAGCTGATCTGTGATCTAAAAGTAAAACTAATCTGTAAACAGATACTGATGCCTTTTACATAGTTAAGGATTTGAATACACAGTCTAACCTCAAAGTTTTCCCATAGTTATGTATCATAGCAGTTAGATCATTCTTTTGCTGAAGGTACCTACTACATTTGGAAGGGTATGAAGACTCATTAGAAATATGCCAAAGAGTGAGGGTAAATTGAAGTACTGAACACAGATTAAAGTTGTATATATCCCTTGCCAATTTATTATTAGGATTTTCAAGTTGCTTTCATTTCCCCTTACCAAACTGCTCTGACTTCAGCACATTCAGTGGTTAATATTTTGTGGAACTCTTATCTGGAAGCTAACCAATGTTATGCTGGAATACTTTACTTAATGTAAATATGTAAAATAAAATATTTTGCAATTGTTATTTCCAAAGGAACGGAAAGGTGTCTGACCTTCTTCTCTTTTCTTTCCTTACATTCTGTTGCTTTAAAGATACGTTGTTGTTACTTGTAGAGCACTTATATAATAGGATGGTAAAGCCATTCTAATATTTCATTTCCATATATACCTGTCATGAGTTAAAAGATGGACAGCTTTCAACACACTACACATAAATTATTACCCATGCTCAGAATTCAACCTTACCGTATCACAGAATCACAGAATCACAGAAACACAGGTTGGAAGGGACCTCAGGGATCATCTAGTCCAAGATTTCTAGGAAGAGCACAGACTAGACAAGATGGGCCAGCACCCTGTCCGGCTGAATATTGGAAGTGTTCAATGTGGCCGAGTCAACCACTTCCCTGGGGAGATTATTCCAATGGTTGACTGTCCTCAGTGTGAAAAATTTCCCTCTCATGTCCAATCGGAATCTCCACAAGAGCAACTTGTCTCCATTCCCCCTTGTCCTCTCCATGGGACTCCTTGTAAAAAGGGAGTCTCCATCTTCTCTGTAGCTACCCCTCAAGTACTGGTACATGGGGATGAGATCCCCTCTGAGCCTCCTTTTCTCAAGGCTGAACAAACCCAGCTCTCCCAGCCTATCCTCGTATGGAAGGCTTCCCAGTCCTTTGATCACCTTGGTGGCCCTTCTCTGCACCCCTTCCAGCCTGTCCACATCCCTTTTGTAGAGTGGGGACCAGAACTGTACACAGTACTCCAGGTGTGGCCTGACAAGCACTGAGTAGAGTGGGATAATGATTTCTTTCTCTCTGCTGGCGATGCCCTTTTTGATGCAACCCAGCATCCTGTTGGCCATCTTGGCAGCAGCAGCACACTGTTCACTCATGTTGAGCTTCCTGTCCACCAGGACCCCCAGGTCCCTTTCCACAGAGCTGCTCTCCAGCCAGGTGGTTCCCAGTCTGTGCTGCACTCCCGGATTATGTTTTCCCAGGTGCATGACCTTACACTTGTCCTTGTTGAACCTCATAATGTTCTTGCTGGCCCACTCTTCCAGCCTTTCCAGATCTCCCTGCAGAGCAGCTCTCCCTTCTGGAGTGTCTACTTCCCCACTCAACTTGATGTCATCTGCAAACTTCATCAGGCTACACTTGATCCTGTTATCCAAATCACTTGTAAAGATGTTGAATAACATTGGGCCCAATATTGATCCCTGGGGGACTCCACTTGTGACAGGTTGCCAGTTTGAGAAAGAGCTCTTTATCCCGTATTTTGGGTGCGGCCTGTCAGCCAGTTCCCCACCCACTGCACAGACCACTTGTCTAGGTCATAACCAATTAATTTCTCCAGGAGGAGGCTGTGGGGGCAACACATATTGCCATTATATTTCTTCTATCACATAAAATTTCTTTGTTCTTACCCATGTATTCCTGTATGTTTCTGACAAAGAAATATAAGATAACACAGGAACACACATACCCCCCAACCTTAGTATTAATATCAAAGTCTTTAAGGCATTAGGGGTGAATCCTTTAATCAATAGAAAGTCTTGAACCACTTACAGCAGTTAGCATGTAGGTCTAGTTAAAAGTAGTGTTAGCATACAAAATTTAGTAACCTTGCAGGCAAAAAGATTAGTTAGTTATTAGAATAGGATACCTTAAGTCTAAGCAACCTGTCAAGCACTGTAAAAGTTATGAATCTGTCTAGAACTTTCCAAAGGAGCAGAACATGAGCACCAGTGGCAGCCAGCTGATAGGTGCCAAGTGAATATGAACAGGGCAGTCAAAAATCAGGTGTTCTCAACAACACTCTGTGACTGATGGTGACTGGGGTCACTCAGGGAGAGAACTCCAGGGACCTGTCATTGTTTTAGCTAGGACAGAGTTAATTTTCTCCACTGTAGCTGGCATAGTGCTGTGCTTTGGATCTAATATGAGAATAATGTTGATATAACACACTGATGTTTTAGTTGTTGCTGGGTAGTGCTTACATTAGTCAAGGACTTTTCCAGCCTCCCATGCTCTGCCAGGTACACAAGAAGCCAGGAGGGGAGGAGGCACAACCAAGTCAGCTGATCCAAACTGGCCAAGGGTGTATTCCATATCATATGATGTCATGCCCAATATATTAACTAGGGGGAACTTCTTGGGGGAAGCAGTGATTGCGGTTTGAGGACTGGTGACATTGGTCAGCAGTTGGTGAGCGGTTGCATCACTTGTTTTGGTTTTTTTTCCCTCTTCCTGCATGTTTAATTTCTCTCATTATTTTCCTTTTCATTATATTATTATTATCATAATTACCATTATTACTACTGCAATTTTATTCTAATTATTAAACTGTTCTCACTTTAACCCACAAATTTTCTCGCTTTTGCTCTTCCAATTCTCTCCCCTATCCCACTGGGGTGGGGGGAGAGAGTGTGTGGCTGTGTGGTGCTTACTTGCTGACTGGGGCTAAACCGTGACAGACCCCAGGTCCTGGTACAGAGCTCCACACAGCATGGCTGGAGTCTTTACGTGGATCTGTCCAACTTTCTTTTGCACTGTGTCATCTCTCCTACAGAACAATGAAATCATGTGATTCATAAAATTGCATGTCTGTGATTAAAATGTTTTGGTATCTGAGTCCATCTAGTCTCCCCACTGTCATTTGGCTTAAACTGTGACACCGCTGACTCTCAGAGAAGGGCCCTTGCTGTCCGACAACAGAACTCTCTCTTTTTCTATGGTCCCTTGAATATGACTGACATAAAGTGGGATAGTTCTAGTTGGAAAAAAAAAATCTGTGTGAAATTTGACTCTAGAGCTTCTTTCTGAACTTATGCAGCTCTTCATTTTTTCCCATTGGATCAGTTCCATTTGCCCAGTAAACCTTTGCATATTTGTACAAAGAGAAAATGGAGCAGAAGAGAATCTTTTCTAAAGTAATTACACCACCACAAAGCCAGTTCTTGTAACCAAATGATGGTTATTGACTTCAGGTGCAACTGTAGAGATATGTTACGTGTGTGTTGAAAGCAAAACCTTAACAGCTAGGGTATTCTGGGGGATTTCTCAGTTTGTCTAAGAACCTAGACAGAAGCATTTATACAAGTGTTTTGGAGCACTGTGAGCAAAAAGAGATTCATTCAGGAATTGAGTCAGTTGTAGCTGGCAGGCATCCCTGTGCCCAGTGGCCAGTGACATTATCTAAAAATACACACAAACTGAATCTCTAAAATCTACCTTCTCTTTTCTGTCATGCTGAGCAATGTCATGATCCCATGAATATCTGTCATCTTGAAAAATAAATGGTTTCCAGTACATCTTAGAGGCTATGTAATTATTTGAGCTGTACCTCACTACAAGAAGGACGTTGAGCTGCTGGATTGTGTCCAGAGAAGGGCAACAAAGCTGGTAAGGGGTCTGGAGAACAGGGCTACTGTGGAGAGATTGAGGTAACTGGGTTTGTTTTGTCTGGAGAAGAGGAGACTGAGGGGAGACCTTATGCTCTCTACAACTACCTGAATGGAGTTCGTAGCGAGGTGGGTGTTCCTCTCTTCTCCCGAATAAGTGGTGATAGAACAAGAGAAAATGGCTTCAAGCTGCATCAGGGGAGGTTTAGATTGGATATTAGGAAGAATTTCTTTACTGAAAGAGTGGTCAGGCATTGGAACAGGCTGCCCAGAGAGGTGGTAGAGACGCCATCCCTGGAGGTGTTCAAAACAAATGTAGATGTGGCACTTCAGGGCATGGTTTAGGAGGCATGGTAGTGTTGGGTTGATGGTTGGAGTTGATGATCCTGGATGTCTTTTCCAACCTTAATGATTCTATGATTCTATAACAGCACACTCTAGCACCTGTCATTATAATTACATTATACACAATAATGGAATTTTGTTTTTAGAGCAAACATTGCATTTTAAAGGTTCACAAAACACAATATAAGACACATGGAATAACTAAGTAGACAACCCATAGTAGCGATTCTTTGTCATATACTGCAGTATGTAAATAAAATATTGTAGGCAGCTTTCCCTGGCATGTATAAAAGTTCTATTATCATAGCATATGTGAACTGTTCAGGACTCAGTAAGCTAAAAGGAAATTGGGAACATGAAAAGAAAAGTCCCAAATCCTGGAATAATTTTATTCTCTAAGAAGATTTCAGTGGCTGTATTTCTGGGAAATAAGAACAGAGTGGCTTGAAGTACACATGTTGGTAACACACATTATATGGCTGCATATATTTGAGCACCATGCATGTAACTTAACATAATATGTTTTTAAATGCAATTGGCACACAAGTAAAAATCTGCCTTGGAAAAAATAATGAAGAAAAAATCTAACTGGTGAAGTATAGGGTTTTTGTTTTGTTGTGGTTTTTTTTTTTAACAGTTTTAATATGTGATTTAAAGTGAACGATTCTCTCTGAGAATCATAGAATCATAGAGTGTCCTGAGTTGAAAGGGACCTACAAGAGTCAAAACCTGACTCTACGCAGGGCAACCTAAAAGTTAAACCATCTATCTAAGAGCATTGTCCAAATGCTTCTTGAACACCAACAAGCTTGTGGCCATGACCACTTTGCCAGGGAACGTGTTCCAGTGCTTGCCCTCTCCCTTAATGAAGAACTCTTTCTTAATATCCAATCTGAACTTTCTCTGACACTGCTTTATGTCATTTGTTTGCATCCTCTCACTGGACACCAGAAAGAAGAGATCAGCACCTCCTCATGAGGAGGTTGTAGACAGCAACAAGGTAACCCATCAGTCTCCTCTTCCCTAAGCTGAACAAATCTAGCACCCTCAGCTGCTCCTCAGAAGTCATGCCTTCTAGTCCTTTCACCATTTTTGCTGTCCTCCTTTGGACACGTTCTAATATTTTTATATCCATCTTATATTGTAGAGCCCAAACTGGCCACAGCAGTTGTAAATCAGATTAAAATCTTCAGACGGAAAATAATAGGAAGTTACATAATTTTATATTTCTGTAATTATATTTAGCTGCTTTGGAGAATGATGAATTGGAGACGATAATTATTTTTTTTTTGTTGTAGAAATTAACTCTTGTGACCCCCTTTCTCTGTGGGGAAAACAACTTGTTGTTTTCAACTTGTGCACAATATACTAAATTGTTAAAATCATAGGGGATATTAACTTTCTTAAATACAATTGCCTGAGGTAGTTTCTGATCAAAATATCAAAGCTTATGGGCTTGCTCTTGTAAAAAATATCACAGAAACTTTCACGACCATAGATACTACAGCATCAGCATTCAAAATAAATTGCATCTAACAATCAGTGCTATAGAACTGAACAATACTGACTGAGAAAGAAAAAAGTTAAATGAATTGAACTGACTTAAAATTATATACATCATTGTTTTAATAAGATATGTACTGAGAGTTCCTTGGAAAGACAACTAACAAACAAACAAACAAAACAATCTGGATTTTTTTCCTGCGTTTTAGAAAATTTCTTTAAGAACCTGGGTATTTTTCCTGGTTTTGGCTGGGACAGAGCCAGTTTTCTTCCTAGTAGCTGGTATAATGCTGTTGTTTGGATTTAGGATGGCAATAATGTTGATAACACACTGATGTTTTAGTTGTTGCTAAGTAGTGCTTACAGTAAATCAAGGATTTTTTTCATCTTCCCATGCTCTGTTAGGGGTACAAGAAACTGGGAGGGGACACAGTTGGGACAGCTGACCCAAACAGGCCAAAGGGATATCCCACACCATATGACATCATGCTCCGCATATAAAGCTGGGGGAAGAAGGAGAAAATGGGAGGACATTCACAGTGATGGCATTTGTCTTCCCAAGTAACTGTTACGCGTGATGGAGCCCTGCTTTCCTGGAGATGGCTGAGCACCTGCCTGCCCATGGGAAGCAGTGAATGAATTCCTTGTTTTGCTTTGCTTCCACACGCAGTTTTTGCTTTACCTGTTAAACTGTCTTTATCTCAACCCATGAGTTGGCTCACTTTTACTTTTCTGATTCTCTCCCCCGTCCCACTGTGGGGGTGAGTGAGTGGCTGTGTAGTGCTTAGCTGCTGGCTGGGGTTAAATCATGAAAGTATTACCTAGAATTTTAAAGCAATGATCCAATCTAACCTTATCTAATTTAGGCAAAACAGGATCACATTTAATGCATGTAAATATGTTTGTGTTGCATCTTTATTTCTCTAGATCTGTCAATATCTATTGCTATTTTGTGAGTCTGACTTGATACAACAAAAAGATTCAAAATGTGTATCAGATTGGTGTTCACTCTCCTCCATATTTCCATAAGTTGAAAATAAAGGACATGCAAGTTTCTCGTCACTCACTTTTTAATGGAAAATATATCCTATGGGTCAGAACAGCGCCTACACTTTCGGGTTTCTCTTGTTCCCAATGATGATGCTGTAACTCATGCTTTCACAATTCAGAAATGCATTTCTCAGAATATGCAGCTAACTACTATTGCTACTGAGTGACAAATCTAGCAATTTAAGCAATCTACATATATTAGTCTACCCAGATATACTTGTAAAATAACACCGGGGGTATTTTGAGGTCATAATGCCTTAAAGAACTGGAAGCAATCTGTGATAACCAATATTCTGTCAACCTACAAGGACATACACATCTCATGATTTCCTGAACATTTTCTGAAGTTCTTTGTTGATATTATTAAAGGATAAACACAGCCCTAGTTCCTACGATGTCTCTAAAAACTAGGTAAGATTTGAGACAGAATGTACTCTAAGTTTCATAAAGGCTCTACAAGTAAATTATTTATCTTAGTTTCACATGCTTCCGAAGATTTGGTTTGTTTATAGTAATTAATTACAAGTATGCATGTTGTGGTTTAGCCCCTGGATTTTCAAAGAAGCAATTAACCAAAATGTATTTTGCATTTGTTTTTTTATGGCTATTTTAAACACTAGACAAGCTTTGAGGTATTTGGAGATATATTTTCCAGTACTTTACTTGAAAAAAACAAACCAGGAAAAAGAACAATTTGTTGTACCTCAAAATGGCTATTGCCAATATAACTCATGCTGTTAACCTTATCTAGTTAAGGTTTCTTTGGACGGAAGCAATAGTTTTGAGTGGCTAAAAGCATGACCAGCAAGTGCAACCTTTGCAAATTTGCCTCTGTTTTTTGCTTATTCTGAAAGGCAGCAAAATTTCTGAAAGTGATTTACCTTGAAAAAATGTAGCATTCTTTATTATCCCCATTGAGAAACAACATTTGATAATGTACTTGCAGACAAGACCACAGTTCATGCACACATAACTTAGCCTGTTTATTTCCTGACACTGAACTGTATGCATTTAACTGTCTCTTATACAATCTTTATGTGGAGCTACAGTACAGTAAAATTTGTATAAATATACCTTAGCACTCTGTTAGTAGAGAACTGGTAATAAAAAATTGATGTAAGTGACCACTTATCTGACATTAATTATGAAGCCTTTAACTTGACAATAACATTTTTCCCTTACCTGTTATTTATTTTAAAATTAGCTCACACTGAATTTCAGAAATTATACATGACCTGTTGTTTCACCCTGTGAACTCAAGTTTTTTGAAATGTAGCACTCAACCAATACATGCTATTAAACCTTAGCACTGAAAGAATCTTCAAACTATATATGAGTGCATGGGGGTGTATTTGTGTATAAACACCAGAAAAATTGCATCATAGCTGAATTAGCAAAAGAATGTCTATAGATAATTCACAAATAATTCATTGTGCATATTTAACTTAAAATAGAATGTATTAAATATTTTTTTCCACAAGAGGATATTCCATTAGAAAATGCCAATTTGTTTGGACTCAGCCTTTTTGGATAATACACATTCCCCTGAAATTTTCAAATAGAAGGTTTCTCAGTGTAAGCATTAAATTTCTAGTAAAAGTCAGAGGTAACAACCTTTGTCCCAGAAGTTGGGTCCCTTAGAGAATTATTTTGAATGTGGTACAAGATTTCCATGAAAATCTCTATTCAGAAAGCTATACCACCAATCTTATTTCTATACAGACCTGAAGAGAAGCTGGCATCCATGTGATTCCACAGACGTTTTTGTTTATAGCACTCACCAAGGACTTGGGGCCCCTCATCCTTTAAGTTACAAGAGATGCTGTACTGACTGTTTTCCATATCTACTACAAAATCTGTATCTACTAAAGTTTAAAGCCACTTTCTCCTTTTGGATCTCATTTTTCAATAATATAATATTACTGGAGAAGTGAAAAGTTTAAAAATCTTTAATGGCTCCCAGAAAAGAACATAAAGAACCTGTAATTATAAAAAACCCACCATATTCCAGCCCTCTGATCTCATTGCATCATCCACACTATTGCTTGTAGCACTATTCTGAGCTGAAATATACACTGCTCCATATTTTAATTAATTAGTTTAACCTGATGTAGCACAGAATAGATTCAAAATATGCACCAAGAATACAAGGTATATGTTAATTTACATATTTCCATAAATTTAAAATAAATTATGTGTAAGTCCATAGTCACTCTTATTTATTTATTTATTTATTTATTAATGGAAAATATATCCCCCTGGTCAGAACAATGTCTCAACTTTCAGGGTTTTGTTGTTTCAAATGATACTTTAGATCATGTTTTCAACAGTCAAAAATGCATTCCTCAAAATATATAATTATCTGCACTTTGTTTTCTTACCTATTTTTAAAATAAATCTCTTGAGGAAGAAATGAACATACAGCATTTGTATCTATTTGTATCATAAGCAAAGGAAGAGATGAAGCGAGTTGAATAGCTACAAGTAAATACACACAATAGAAGTAAATTCAATATACTGTAACACTTTGTATTTTCTTACAACAAAAGTGTTGAAGAAAATACTCTCCTAGCATTCTAAAAGTATCTGTCTCCTGAGGACCTGAACTTGTTGCCCATGAATTATGCAGGTTGTAAAACAAAAGCTAGAGACTACAGGAACCACATCAAAGAAAGAGACATACTAAAGTTTTAAAACTGGTGTGCAGCAGCAGCGGGGAATAGTTCTGTTTGTATTAGTGTTATCCAGATTGCTGGTGCTACTAACACTTTTTTTTTTTTCATGTAAAACAGCTAAAACTAAAGCTATGGTCTTCCTACATTGTTCTGCAACAGAAAGTCCACATTTCTTACCCTCTTAGAAAGAATCTACATGAACTAGAAGAAATTTCATCATCTATTAATTTTAATACATCTAAAAATATATAGTTATATGTTCATATGGGCATTCTGAGAGTAAACAATTCATCTTCAGTTTTCATATAATTACATTCAGAGAAAATAGAGAGTATAATTACAGAAGTATTTGTTAATTTATCACATTTGCACATGTAAGGATATAGACCTATCATAACCTTCAAAATTTCATCAATCTGCCATAGGATATGAAAGCAAAACCATGAATCATACGGAATTTCAGAATAATTTAAGTATTATCATAATTTTGTCAATGTATCAAGGTATTAAAAATCCCTTGTCATCTGATCATCAGAGTCACTATGCTTATGTTTATGTTAATAAACATAGTGTGATATGTTTATAACACTCAGAAACTTTGAGTGTTTCTGAGTTCCTAAGCATAGTGCTTGTCCCAGCCTGCATCACAGCTCCATCTCGGGGTGAAAAAAAGTGCACGCCAGTTTCTTATCATTTCACATTACCCAGTTTCCCTGAAAAGAAAACCTAGATAAAACAGATCATAGTAATTTAAAACCAACTTCAACATCACTCAGATGGTCAACTGAGTCTTTGGTTACATAAATAAATGATAACTATGAATATATGATTCAAAAGTACAAAAACTGCAATATAACTACGTGTAATTTAGGCAGTATGAAAATGAAAGGGTATTTCTGCATAATCTTTTGCAGAAAGTTGCAAGTAAGCTCTGCCTACGCTGGAGCTGACTAAGCTTTTAGTAATAGTGCAGCATTAAGTCCAAACTAATAAATCTTTCTGATTCACGGTTCAAGCTTAGTACCATGCTAATGCAGCTACATGGATTCCATTTAGCTTGGAGCATGGGTAGATTCTGCTTTCAAAAGGTGACACAGACTTGCACTGAAAGCATATTATACATGAAGGCATTGGAATAGTCTCCAATAACAGCATTAAATAACCAAAATGAGGAAACGAAGGGAATGTATTTGGTGTGTATATATAGGTCATATGTAAAAATATGCACACACACAGAGAGTTTTTAAAATTAAGCTATTAGAAAGAAGAAGAAGGAAACTCTCTAGGTGAATATGGCTAGCCAGAATGCAATTTACAGTGGCATGGAACATCCCTCAGTTTTTGTACTTCTGAAAGAAAATGCATAATTTTTCCCCTATGCCTCTCCAATAAAGCCATTCTGGGTTTGGTTTTTTTTGTTTTGTTTTGTTTTATTTTACTTACAAAACTTTCAATATCAACCTTGTATTAAGAAAAATCAGGTTTTGTCCTACAGATAATGGTACTTGCTGTGTTAGAAAAGGTCAGATTCTACTACAAATGACAACAATAACTGCTCTGAAGTCCTTTCTTTGTCCTACACATAAATATGCATGGAAGTATAAAGAGTCATGTGTCAGTACATTAAAATGCCATTCACTAGTGTCTTATACATTTATTGCACAGAATTCAGGAGGGAATAAAAAAACCTGATTAAGATATGTGGGACAATGTAAAATATAGGTACTTATAGGCTTCTTTTATCATAATGCACATACTAATTCAAAGATAAACAGGGAAGGCTGAAAAATACAGATATCCAACATTATAAAACAACTCAGACCTCAGCTATGCAGGTAATGGCAAAGCAGGATTTTTTTTAAACAATTAATAGAAAAAGTCATACTTCGTTGTATCATGGAAATTGGAAACCTATTGGTCTTAAAAGCTCCAGGGATTTCTTGAAGTGAGTAATGTTTCATTTAGTTACTATTATAGAGCATTCAGAGCTGAGCCACTGTATTAAGCTTGTTTATGTTACATTATTTGTCCTTTCACATCACCTCAGGGAAAAAAATAATCTGTAACAAAGCAGAGAGTCTTAAAGTACATGCTTGCTTACCAACAAATGCCTATCTCCAGTTTCTGATGGCCAAAAGATGTTTCCTTTCATAAATTCAAGAACCACTGCAGTTTTATTCCTATTTATCTATGTGTACTTAGATCAGAAAGAATGGAAAAAGGTTGGTACTTTTAAACTATCAAAGAAGGATAAAATGAAGAAGCAATATTAAATTGCGTACATAGTCATCAGTCTCTTCCTTTCAAATCTTTGCTAACCTGACTTATTCCTAGGTATGTAAAATGTGATTTTTAAGACTCCTTCATTTTCCTAGAGGCTGGTTGTATCAATGAAAAATACCTTCCTTCCTTGGTACTGTCACTCCGTTGCTAGTATTTGAAAACCATCACAGTACCAACAGGAGAATGATCTCTAAGTTTTTTAATTTCACTTAACTGCTTAAGAAAGTTAAGGTAAGCCAGTTGAGTCAAACATTTACAACCTAAGAACACTAAACCCATGCTGTAGTGAGGAACTGTAGAAAACAGCCAATACAAAATGCTGAACCTAAGTCTAACAATTCAAAAATAGATGGAAGCTTACTCTTGGACTTAATAAAGTACCCTTCACCTGCTTGAATAATCAGGTTGGACATCTGGAATGTAGGAGATGCTTATTAAGACAATAATCTACCAGAGTTGAATCAAATATTTGAATTTATACCTTCACCCAATCCATTAAGTGGGTTACTACAGGTATTTCTTTAGAATATAGGATATTCTGAGTTAATGCAGTTGAAGTTATGTCCCTGTTACATTTAAATATTCAGTATGTCTTGGAAATTATAAGGAAGATTCCATGGCATGACGGATAATTCATATCCAGATTCCAAAGAGGAATAACATCAACAGGGAGACTTAAAAAACACCTTCACAATATCATAAACTACATTTCTGCCCCTAAAAATAACCAAGACCTGGCTGTGAGGACAAACAGCACTTCATTGCTTGTATCCTCCTGCCTAAAATTATTTTTTCTCTTTAAAAATAGGGTAGCTTCATCTATAGTTCTTTTAACAATACTTTCTGGCATGTAGCGTCCTGGGACTCATGTTTCAACACTGTGTGAACAAGAACTAGCTGGCTCTGACCAAACTATTCCAGGAAGCATGCTAACAGCCATGTGTCAGCTCTTCATAATTATTCCTTGTTCCATTTGCATGCTTAGTACAGATACTCCATTGAGTATACGGGGGGAAATAGCACATCTAGGTCCAAGTCTCCATTCTACATGGAACAAGAATAGTGACTTGATTCTGATTTCCCGGGATTCAGGTAACTGCTTCAAATACTGATGAGCTGGGAGGCACTGTAAAGCCCTTTCAGTTTTTCTTGGGGAAAAGAGAGCAGAGGAGCAGAAAAGAGATGCTTAAGCTTAAAAATGAAGATATCTACAGGTTTTATGTCAAGAGCAAGAAAGAAAAAAGAATACCAGATTTGATAATTTCACTCTAGCTGTCTGACCATTTTAAGTATCAATGTAGAGAACTGAGGAATTAAAGAACATGGAATTTATAAAGCTAAAAGTGATTTTGGTAAGGTATATTTTGAACTAAAATGTCTGCCTTATACCTCTCTTTTTTGGACCTAGGCTGTACCACAAAAGTACTTTTGAGTATCTGAGGCTTAATTATTCTGAAAAAAAAAAGTAAGAATTAAAACATCAAATACAGATCAGGACTTTATTTCTTTGGGATGCTAAAATGTCATGTTGTGCTGGACTTACTCTCACAGCTGTGCTGATATTGGACAAGTTCTTTCCATGGTCCTGAAAAAAAAATACTCCTAAAAGTTTCCTTTTTTGCATGTGAAATTGATGTTTGAAAAATCAATACCTGTAGTTTGTGCTCTGTCACCCAACTTATTTTCTCCTCTACTTCTACAGACTTCAATGGAATTCCCCCAGACTTATGCTTTTATAAGCAAAATTTGATTCCTGTATGATGTACAGATCTCTTACCAACACAGATATGTCTTTTTTTTTTTTTTACTTCTAGTGCAGCAAACTTTACTGTGTATAAATCTGACTTTTAATATTTTAACATTTACTAGGAAAAAAAAAAAGTGGATCAGCTGAACCCAGGTATTACTATTGCTAATTGATAGCTTTCTTATTCAAATAATACTTTGTACAGAAATCTCTCCACTAGAGGCCGCACAGAGACTGCTTAAATATTACCTGTTAAACTAGAATAAAACTCATATCAGAGAGTAAAAACTCAATCAATCCCCCAAATAGTGCTTTGATCCATGATGAGAGTATACAATTTAAACTCCTAGGGAAGGGTCAATGATGGGTTTTCTTGTTTGTTCCTTTGCTTGTTTGTTTCTTTGCTTGTTTATTGTGAATGTAAGTTTTAATTTTACTTTTATTTTGAGTTATCAAACATTGACCCACTTTGGGGAAAAAAAAAAAGTCTTGCACTTATTGTATTGTTGTAAATCATACTGGATAAAAGATACCCTTTCCTTTCTCATATTAGGACAAACTATACTAATATGGGCCAATTATGCTTCAAGTAAAGCTAAGGGAAAGTCTTTTTCTTCATAAGTCCTGAGGAAGCAGAAGGCTTTGACACGGGCCCAAACCAGGAGCGCTTTTTTTTTTTTTTTGTGCTCCCTGCAGTGGTGTTGTGATTTCTGCTGAGGAAATGGCAGGGCAGTAGTGATGAGACCATCTTAATTTCAGTGGGTGATGTGGGGGTAGAAACACACCTGTAGCATCCCAACAGGGTCCCTGGGCCAAGGGTGCAACATCCTCTGTGGGTACCCCTCTTTTCCCAGTGGGGACTAATGGATGCTGACCCTCCTTGCAACAGCCACCACCCTGGTCTGAGGGGAACTGGCACCATTGGTCTGGGGGCCCAACGGACATGGGTAAGAATGTGTAACACCAGAGAGCAGGGGTTGGTGATGGTCACTTTTATTTGCAGATCACTTTTCAAAATATTATTAAGGAGGCTACCTGTGTTAATTTGTGCCTAAGTAACTTACTATTTTAATAATACCTATATAATAATAATAACATTAATAATAACAACAGTATTTCATTAGATATTGAATATTTCAGTTAGGCCAACAACAATTGGCTTTTCAAATGCATAGGGTTTGCTTATAAAGAGATTATGACTGTAGTTCTTGGGTACAAGGAAGTTTCACCCAACTCAGTTGCTCCTGCGTTTCCAAGCAGTTCTTGATGGGTACACATAAAGTTGACTAGTGGTTTCGCGGTCCATGCCTGATTTTCTTTTCTTGTTATTAGTCTACAGTGAATCCCAAGTATCTAAGTAAAACTATGGCTGACACTGCATTGACTTTCTGAAATGATCTGTTTTGTATTTATTCTCATGTAAATCTGGTCCTTCCACAAAATCCAGGATGCCCCAAGAACTAATATTCAGATTTCCCTTGAATACACTATGTTTTAAAATCCTAAAGATGAATGTTAGTACTTAAGAAATAAAATTATCATTAAGATTAATGTTATTATTGCTGCTGTCAATAGAAATGCTACTGCCAATAACATACTGCCAATGCTACTGCCAAGCTGATGTAGTATGGGGTGAATGAGCAGACAGTGAGGTGGATGGAAACCTGGCTGAAGGGATGGGTCCAGAGAGTGGTGATCAGTGGTACAAAGTCTAGCTGGGGGCCAATAACTAGTGGTCTACAGCAGCAATCAATAGTAGGTCCTATCCTCTTTAATGTCTTTATTAATGATCTGGGTGTTGGGGCAGAGTGTGCCCTCAGCAAGTCTGCAGATGACACAAAACTGATAGGAGTGGCTGGTACACCAGAGGCCTGAGAGACCTCAACAGTCGGAGAAATGGTCTGATAGCAACCTCATGAAGTTCAACAAGGAGAATTGCAAAACTATACACAACATTGTACTTGGGGAGGAACAACCCCATGTATCAATATTACAGGTGATTGGCCCTACCATAAGCAGCTTTGCAGAAAAGGACCTGGGGGTCCTGGTGGATTCCAGGTTGAAAATGAGCCAGCAGTGTGTCCTTGCAGCAAAAAATGTTAATATTGTCCTGGGCTGCATTAGGAGAATTGCTGCCAGGTCAAGGGAAGTGATCCTCCCCTTCTACTCAGCACCAGTGAGGCCACGTCTGGAGTCTTGTGGCCCATTCTGGGCTCCTCAGTACAAGAAAGACATGGACATACTGGAGAGAGACCAGCAAAGGGTCACAAAGGTGATTAAAGGACTGGAGCATCTCTCCTGTGAGAGAAATGTTCAGGCTGGAGAAAAGAAGGCTCGGGGGGATTCATCAATGTATATAAATACCTGAAGGGAGGGTACAAAGAAGGCAGAGTCAGGCTTTCTTCAGTGGTGCCCAGTGACAGGACCAGAGGCAATGGGCACATGCTGAAACACAGAAGGTTTCCTCTCAATATCAGGAAACACTTTTTTACTGTGAGGGTGACTGAGCACTGGCACAGGTTGCCCAGGAGGCTGTGGAGTCTCCATCCTAGGAGATATATATAATATGTAATAGAACAGGGACATATATATAATATAGCCTAGGGCATATGCAAAATTCATCTGGACACTGTCCTGGGCAGTCTGCTTGAGCAGGGGGGTTGGACCAGATGCCCTCCAGATATCCCTTGGAAACTTAACCATTTTGTGATTCTGTGATTAGTCCATAAAAGAAAAAAAAAAAGTATTTTGGTCATTTGAACACTTAGTGTACAATACACTTGAATCCTTTTTATTGTTAGCCTAGATTCTGAAGCTATTTCTGTTCTTTTAATTCTCTCCCATAAATTGTATACATATATTTGTAGCCTATGAACTGACTAGTTATAGATTTGGTATAAGAAATACAGTGCAGATAAGGTTGTAGTAATCACAAATGTGTTATAAATATGTATTTTGTATGTGCATATGTATATAATTATATATATATCACAAAGGGGACAACTACTTTGAATTTTTACAGGGTTCAAGAGATATAAAATTAATTCAAAAATTCAGAGATTGATTTTAAATGCACTCTTTGGTCAGAAGAGGGTGAAAAACCCTGTTAATTCAAAAGTGGCAGAGAAAAATTTCAAAGGAGATTTCCAAATTTAAGCTTTTTAAATCCATGCTGAAATACTCCAGAGAAGACAGTGATAGTTAGAAGAGCTAAGAATATTGCTTCAGTGATTAAAATGATTGCTCTGGAATTCTTTAAATGACGTGACTTTTGTTTAAGTGTGGTCTAATCAAGGTGCACTGATAAAATATGGCAACTTGATTACTGGCTTTGGAAATAATGGCCTTTCTTTCATTATGAGGTCATAATTTATGAAAAAGACACCTCCCCAAACCTCTGGCTTTTAGTGAGCATTGACCTTATTTTTTGTAAATAATAATATATAATTATGAGCAGAATTATTTGCAAAAATGACAAGCTCTTACTGTATTCATCATTGTATTCCTTCTAAGTTAGTTAATGAGAAAAAGATTGACAATATCTTTAGATACAATTTATGTTTGGTTTTGTTACAAAATTCATTCCTTTTACTAAAAGAATGAAACAAAATAACATAGCACTTTCATGGTACATTATTTTCTTTAACGGTAAATTTCTCATATCTCTCATGGTAAATTATTTTCTTTAAAAGATTAATCCAGCATGAATATAAGTTCAGTAAATAGTTTATGTGTGCTCTGTATGTATTCACATACATCAGCTTCCCAAATAAAATGATCCATGATGCTCATCATTTCCATATATCTACACACACAAAAATACTTTCTTACAGACTGCATTTTGTATGTCTGTACATAAATATACACGTTTGTGTATACACACATAAGCAGAAATATTTAGAGTTACATATAACTGCACTTCTTGTATTCATGACAGATTCTACAGTGTTTCATACAAAAATGACTATAAGATATACTTGAGAACTGTTCACAAATGACTTTTTTCATAAATCTTGGAAGCTTCACTGCTACAAGATATTGCTCCCATAAATTATGATTGTCAGTACTAACAGCCTAGATAAAGTCTTTGCCCCGTGTCATTTTAGCAGTACTACCTATTAACATAGTCACAAGTGGTTTCCTGTAATGTGGTACTATTACACCTGTGATGATTTGATTGGCAGCAACATCTATAAAAGCATAGTATTACTGTCTATGGTAGTTGCTGATAAGTTTAAGAACCAGTCTATACTTGATGAGCACGTAAGATTTAAAAAATGTACCTGCTGTCTCTAGGTACAGTTTGGGAATACTTGCTCCACGGAGAGGGAAAGACTGGTTGCCAGACTGGAATTATTAATCCTTTAGATGTTAATGAACTTTATTTCAGCTAAATTACTGTGTTTATTAATAATTGATAAAAATTGGCCAACCATTCAACACAGTACATGCAGCTGTCTGATAAAGTGATAGTTCCTTTTCATTTGGTCTTAGCATTTTTAATAATTTAAAACATGAATGGAATAGGATTTTGCAGTATGCTAATTACGTGTCACTAATAACTGAAGAATCCTTAGAACATATGTTCCTTTTTCCTCGTTTTTGCAGTTTGTGATTAGCTCTCTAACAAAGAAAATTAGGTCCTTGGGAGATAAAAAATATCAAGGAAAATAAGTAGAAATATATATGATTTAAACTTCCTCAAGCTAATGACACACCAGATTTAAAAGAATTAATGGCCAGCTTTCCTATATGATTTGTGCACAGAGAACTAAACAGCTCTTCATGCAGTGTGTCCAGAATCTTAATTGCCATGCATTTTACAGAAAGTCCCAGAAGAGGGAGGTGTTTACTCTCAAATAGAGAAGACCTTTTTTTTTTACCTTCTAGGAGCCATTACATTACTAAGGCGAATAAAGTAAAAAGTGTCCTTTTTCATTTTTAAAATAAAATTGGGGTAATTAAGACAGTTAGTTTTGTTTTAAAATACAGTGCTGTAGATTAGCTGCTGTTTCCTCTTCCATTTTGCTCTTCATTCACTGGATGTGTGGAAAATTCCAGCTGTCCAAAGTGCGTACTTATTCCAACTAAGAAATATGACACCTGTTGAACTGC
Organism: Phalacrocorax aristotelis; assembly: GCF_949628215.1. NCBI lineage: Eukaryota > Metazoa > Chordata > Aves > Suliformes > Phalacrocoracidae > Phalacrocorax > Phalacrocorax aristotelis. The sequence continues at coordinate 52,373,041 of NC_134276.1, forward strand.
TAACAGCAATAATCAAGCATGGGTAGAAATGGTCTGTTATTTCTATCTTCATTTGGAGAAAAACCTTTGAAAATATATTTGTTATTATGACAACATATGCTCCATCCCCACATCAGCCAGAAGAACATAAAATATCAAATACTAAAATTAGACTTTTGAAAGTTACCAGATATGAATAGATTTCAACTAAAGTCTTAAAGCACGTTGCCAAGGACCAACTTAATTCTATATAAAAGGCAAGTGACATGACCTGGACAATTACAGGCCATTCATCCTGATACTGGTCCCAAGTATGATAATGCAGCTGATGAGGTTGGATGTTATTTATAAAGTTTTTATTAACATTAACTAACAAAAGTTTATAAAATATTTTCAAGCTGCTTGAATATCTATTTCTATGAGAACTACAATCTGAATAATAATGCTTTTAGGACTGGAGGGTGGTACTTGCATGCTTGTATGACGCTGTCCGCATGCTCCATGATGTGCCCTTTGAGAAATACACTATAGACAAAAAGGATATTGAATATTTAAAAGATTAACCAGTTATCAGGTATCAAAATGTTTTTTCAAATAGGGGTCAAGAAATAGGGATATTATCTGCCCAGGCTCTTTATATAGCACATGAAAAGGTATGAACCTTAGAACCCAACTTAACTTGATACTGAGATGGATGCTTAGACCTAGACCAAGACATTGGCTACACAGACTAGATGTTGCTCTCCAACCACAAGTACCTCTGCCTTTCTCATTTAAAAACACATGAAATTTACCCTTTAAAATGTTTTCAAATACTCTTTTTAGGGCGTTGAGGAGTCATCCTGCATGGAAAGTCAGAATTCAGCACCTATTGGTACCCTTCCCAAACAAGAGACAGTTCTCTGCTCATTTTAGAAATGTTTCAGGATCACAGAATAGCAGAATCACGGAATAGTAGGAGTTGGAAGGGGAATCTGGAGATCATCTTGTCCAACACCCCTGCTTGAGCAGGGACACCTACAGCAGCATACAAAGGACCACCTGCAGTTGGATTTTGAATGTCTCCAGGGAAGGAGACTCCACAACTTCTCTGTGCCACTGCTCTGGCACCCTCACAGGAAAGAAGTTTTATTCTCATGTTTAGCTGGAACTTCCTGTGTTCCAACTTGTGCCCATTGCCCCTTGTCCTGTCATTGGCACCACTGAAAAGACTCTAGTCCTATCGTCCTGACACCCACCCTTCAGATATTTGTAAGTATTGACAGGATGCCCCCTCAGTCTTCTCTTCTCCAGGCTGAACAAACCCAAGTCTCTCAGCCTTTCCTCATAAGGGACATGCTCCAGTTCCCTGATCATCCTTGTAGCTCTCCACTGGATTTGCTCAAGCAGTTCCACATCCTTCTTAAACTGGGGAGCCCAGACCTAAACACTGGACTCCCAATGTGGTCTCACTAAGGCAGAGTAGAGCAGGAGGGTAATCTCTCTCGATCTGCTGGCCACACTTCTTTTTAAGCACCCCAGGACACTGTTGGCCTTCTTGGCCACAAGGGCACAGGGCTGGCTCAGGGTCAGCTTGCTGTCCACCAGCACTCCCAGGTCCTTCTCAACAGAGCCACTTTGCAGCAGGTCAACAACCAACCTGTCTGTACAGGTTGTGCATGGGGTTGTTCCTCCCCAGGTGCAGGACCTTACACTTGCTCTTGTTGAATTTCATCAGGTTCCCCTCGGCCCAGCTCTCCAGCCTGTCCAGGTCCCCTTGGATGGCAGCACAGCCTTCTGGTGTATCAGCCACTCCTCCCACTTTGGTACTGTCAGTGAACTTGCTGAGTGTACACTCTGTCCATTCATCCAGGTCACTGATGAATATGTTAAATGGGACTGGACCCAGCACAGACCCCTGGGGAACACCACAAGTGACAGGCCTCCATCCAGACTCTGCCCCGTTGATCATGACCATCTGAGCCCTGTTGTTCAGACAGGTCTCAATACACATCACTGTCCTCTCATCTAATCCACGCTTCCTGAGCTTGTCTATGAGTATGTTATCCACTGCTGTCCCTTTCATTGACCCAGCCAGTCATGCCATCATGGAAGGCTCTCAGGTTGGTCAAGCATGATCTTCCCTTGCTGAATCCATGTTGACGACTTCTGATAACCTTCTTTTCCTCTGCATGTCTGAAGATGACCTCCAGGATGAATTGCTCCACCACCTTTCCAAGGGTGGAGGTGACGCTGACTGGCCTGTAGTTTCCAGTGTCCTCCTTTGTGCCCTTTTTGAAGACTGCAGTGACATTGGCTACCTTCCAGTCATTGGGCACCTCTCATGTCCTCCATAACCTTTCAAAGATTTTGGAGAGTGGATTGTCAAGAACATCAGCCAGCTCCCTCAGCACTCCTGGGTGCATCCCATCAGGGCCCATGGATTTGTGAGGATCCACTTTGCCTATATGATCTCTAACCCAATCTTCCTCAATCAAGGGAAGTTCTCCTCTGTCCAGATTTTCTCTCTCTCCTCTGAGGGCTGGGATGCCTGAGGGCCAGCCTTAGCAGTAAAGACTGAAGTAAATAAGTCATTCAGTAACTCCGTCTTCTCTGCATCCTGCATCACCAGGGCACCCACCTTGTTCAGCAATGATCCCACTGTGTACCCACACTTTCTTCTACTGCTGATGTATTTGGAGAAGCTCTTCTTGTTATCCTTGACATCCCTTGCCAGATTTAGTTCCAAGTGGGCCTTGGCCTTCCTTGTTGCATCCCTGCACACCCTGACAACATTCTTATATTCCTCCCAAATGGCCAGTCCCTTTTTCCACATACTGTAAACCTTCTTCTTCCATCTAGTTTCTCTAGAAGCTCTTTGCTCATGCATGCAGGTCTCCTGGCTCCTCTGCTTGACTTCTTCTTCCTAGGAATGCACCAATCTTGAGCTTGGAGGAACTGGTCCTTGAATACTGACCAGCTTTCTTAGAACCCCCTGCCTTCTAGAACCCTAGCCCATCAATTCTAGTCCATCAATTTGTAGTGCTGCTAACACAGGTTCACTGTGTAGAAATGATCTCAAGATTCACTAGATGAAGTAGAAAGGAAAACATACCCTGTTCCCTGAATAGTATCCATATTTTACAAAAGCCACCATGGTCAGACTCATCTTGTCTAACTTTAGAGATCCTGAATATAAATTGTGGTGTCTGAAAAATTTACTCTCAATGAATTCTAAAGTATGTGGAGAAAAATGCTTAGGTTTAGGATATTAATCCTCTGACCTATTTTAAACATATCTTTTATGATGGTATTAGTTGATTTATAAAAGTACCCATACATGTGGCTATCTCAGATACAGATTCTTATATATGGTGAATGCTACCCAAGATAAACTCCAGACTTAACACCAGAACCTAAGTTGTTCCCTTTCTAGAAAAGTATGACTTGGGGGGGGGGTGGGGAAGAAAAAGAAAGACAAGAAAAAAAATATTCTCCGTTATTGAACTTGAATTTTTTGCTAAACAACAGGATAACATTATTGGAAAGGAGGAGTGCAAGCTACCTCTCCCATTCATTCAGTCCCAGCACCACTACACTAGAATATGGACACCTTAAGCTCTTAATGAAAGTGAGTGGAAAATCATTAAGAGATGGAAAATAGTTTAAATCACTGCAGACAGAGAGGAAATAGATCATTTGTGGCCTATATCCTCGGTCATTGCTTTAAGCCCTAAGTTATTCCTTGAAACAGAGGTTGACATTCAACATATTTTTTGAAAGAAAATGTCAACTAATTCTACATTACATATGGGGCCCGATTCTGTCAGCATGTATTATCATGCCTTGATAACGTCTTTTTTCTTGATTCCCACTGGAGGCTTCCCTCTACAGAATGAGACAGGAGCATTGTGATTAGCCTACAGCTAGTGATAAGGGTGAAAGGAGGTTTAAAAGTTCATTTCTGGATTCTGATTAAATGCAGGAGGAAGCTAATACAGACTTAGATTTCCTGAGCCGGCAAAGGAGGTGATCTCTGTGTTCTCACTAGCATTTACCAGCTGTTCTGCATGTGCTCGCAGACATAGGAAATGGTAAGGTCTGTACTGTGCAGCCTTCCTACATTCTTATTTCTAGCACTACACTGATCCATTAATTCTGATACAGTTCTGTGGAAATGCAATTATGTGGCTAGACACTAAAAAAGCAAAGAAATTAAATACCTCATAGAATTCAAGAATTTGGTGTGGCCTTGCAGACATTTATTCTGCATGTCTGCCTTGCAGACAGTTCAAATGTTTCAAATTGCCACTCTTTTCTTTCCAAGATTTATGGCTTGACTGTACATCAGGGAAAACAGCCTGAACGTCCTCAGTTTGAAATCATTCGCTGATTAGGATAGACACATGACTGTAGTGCATCACAGAAAGGAAGGCCTAATTTGAAGTCTAAGACCAGAGAAAGATGTTGAAAGAAGAAAGCTTTCAAGCTTAAAGTCCCATCTAATAGTATAGAACCTCAGAGACTGTATTTGGTTTGAGATTGGCTCAAAACTTAATGTCTGTTCAGAAATTTGTGTTGGAATATGCTAGTACAATCACTCAATATTTGCAAGTCTCTTTAAAATACTTTTTCTGTCCTTGCCAGTTAAAGTGAAAAAAATGAACAAATTCCAGAGAGTGTTCACTTAATGCAGGGGAGCTCTCCCTGCATTCCATTATTCCTGTTGCAGTTGTAAATTATGGGGTTCTGTGCCCTAAAAGCAAGATATCCAGTAAAGAAACTGTGAATGATGAGAATCACAGACTTTGTTGACATAAGATGTGTAGGATCAGAGATGTGATATATCGTAGAGTGGAGCAATAATGGTATTTTAACACAGCAGATCACCTTTTCTTATTACATGGTCAGTGGAAAAAACAGACTGTTTTTATCTTCAAAGGATTCTGTTCTTTGAAGACTTTCTGCAGGATGAAATCCACTCTATAGCCTTTTTATGGAATAAGAATCTCATCCGGCCTCATGCCTACTAAAATTTTTATTCATTGAATGTTGTTTTTTCTCCCCCATTTAATTGCAATCAAAAAATAGTAAATTTAGTTTACTGGTAAACAGAAATAAATATTCTTACATTTTCTTCATCATTCTAGATTTTTAAATATATTATTTCTAAGATTTCCCAAAATTAGGATTCAATTTACAGGTGATTAGGTAATTTATCTCACCTGTTTCTCCTTGGTCACAGGTATCTTAAAAGAATAATATTTTAAATGTCAAGCTAACTTGCTCTTTTTCAGGTGTCCTGTCACTTTTTTTTTCATTTTACCAAATGTTTTCATCTCATGCATCCTCTCAATATCTGCTTATGTTCTCCAATATCAGCTGTGCTTCAGGACCACTACAAGCTTCCTCGCAGCAGCAGCTTGTCAGCTCTAGCAGAGCCCTCGGTAGTAGAAGCTGTGAAAACAAGACTACAAATGCACATCTTTGCTGTAATGTCTCTCAACACACAGAGTTTTGAAGGCTGCCTCAGCAGTTTTGACTCCTGCAAAGATCTCAACAATATCATACATAAGTCTGGCATACCCCAATGCTTTCAGAAATAATAGCCTCTAGCATCCTTATTGCAAAATATGATTTCTCTATATACAGCACTTTAGATGGCAGCTTAAATACATGCGAAGACCAGCAGAATGCACTGTAAAAAAAATCAGTCACCTAAAGAGATGATGTTAATCTGACACTTTTTCAAACATCGAATATGCTGATTAGTGTTCATTCAGTCTTGGATTTTTTTGTGTGTGTGTGCATATTTTTCTTTTATTATGTTAATTGCACCTTAAAGTAATTTGCCTGCTTGGCATTGTAAAACCTGGACATATTTGAAATTTCATAACATCCAAGCTTGACCTGATTTCTGCTAGGGGCATATGAGTAGGCTAACTACAGTAGAAACAAAGCAGCAACTAACCAATTTACACTGACATGTTTTTATACTTCTAATAGCTAGGGCATCTGCTAAGCTGTTTCCTGTACTCAGCTTTTCCTGACCATATGCAGATATATATGATTCACTAGAAAATTAGTCAGATGTTCATTAACACCCCGGAGTCCCACAGCAAGCTGTTCATTAACCTGGTAGGTAAATAGCTATACTTATTATTTGCTCAACCCAGTTGATACCCAATGAAATTTATGGGAGACAAAAGCCTGTGTAGATCTAATCCAGAGGCCTTTGATCTTCCAAACCTGGGTTTCAAACTTCAGTTTCCCAGTCTTTTTCCAACCTGTTTCAGAGGCATGAAACTAGATAATATGTAGTCTTTAGCAAGGAATATATTTGTTAAAAATACCCTTTGTGTATCACTGAATTTTCTAGCACATTCAGATTAATTTTTGAAAACTTACAGAAAGGAAAGTTAAAAAGTTAAAAGCTTACAGCTTTGAAAAGGCAGTCATTACTCTTAAGGAACCATTTTGCTTTGCTTGCTAGAAGAGCAAAAAAAAACTCTTTTGAAGAGCTGTGATAGGTGTACCCAGGATCAGTAAAAAGCCACATGACATTTTTGGTTTCAAATTATCCTAACTACTGCCAGCCTAAGATTAATGGCTGATACGCTTCCTGTAAATGCTTGTTTTGACCAGAATTTATTTCTTATTCAGCTTTAATTGGCATTTGATTTTCTCTGTAAATACACACATGTATGATACTGTTTTGGATGCAAAGGACAAGAACAGTGGGAGAATTCTCATTTGTGTTAATTCATGATTGTCCCAAAAGGTTGACCACAGGTGTTTGGATAGAAATGGTGACGGGGCCGCAAACTGTGGGACTGTGTCAAAATTCTTGACTTGGGGAGAAGTTGTGATCATTAGTATCCTTTGGACATGTAAGACATCAGCAAGCAGTACCAGTTGGAAACTGAGGAAATGTAAGTGTAAAATATTTTTACAAGGAGACACTTGGAACTTTTAGTTACATGAGTCTAGTTAAATGTCAATTAATGAATCAGTTAAATCACAGATAATGAAGTACTTCCTCTTACGTTCCTTGACACTGAGGCATTACAGTTCAACAATGATTCTGTGACAATAACTTCAGCAGTTAATAACTTTAATAACTTCTAAATATGGAGAGGACAGCTGGTGGAAGATCAGACTATATTATTCTGCATTTTCAAGCAGCAGTACCAGGAAGAAGGAGAACCAGCTAATGTTATTTTTGCAGTAGCTTATTATGGATTTATATTTGAGTTCTTCCCTTTGAAATTTAAAGTTAACTGAGGCACAAGAGACATTGCTAAAATCTGAGTGCTACAGAACTGAAATGTTTGTGATTGATTCATGTTCTTTTAAAAAAGGATACAGAAATGAACCATAAAGGAATATGTCCCAGACATAATATATGAGTATCATTGAATCTAGGAGTTTAAATGGCAGATCAGATTATAATGGAACAAAACAATCAAAGTCATATGAGAGACCCAGAATTACCCCTTAAAATTTAATTTGCTGAGCAAACAAATAATGAAGTCTGGACTGAAGCATATGTAGTGTTTGTGGTACTCCAGTCCTGTTGTAATAACGATAATTCCAAATTATTAGAGGAAAAGAGAATCAGAAAGATGTTTTCTGAGTTCAGAGTTGGAGTTACACAGAAAAATAGCAAGACAAAACAAAGGGAATGTGCAGTGTTACACAAAAGAAGATATCCAGTGTTTTGGAAAAGACATAGCATTACAATGGGTTTTGTAAGCATTTGCAAGAGTGAGAGGAATTTGCACAGCTCAGACAACCACAAACTTTTAGCCCAAATGTAGTATTTATAGCAGCATTAAATAGTGATGGAGCAAAAAGAACTGAATTATAAGCTTGAAAGTACAGGAGACATTTACTAATTTTAAGCAGAACAAGTCAAGGGGCTAGGAAGCTGCACTGAAGAAAATCAAACATACAAGAAGCAATAACATGACAAAATCAAAGCCTGACAGAGATCTTTTCCCCACTAAAAATGTATAAATGAAATGTCATTTTTAATTCCTTAGAAAAAGATATAATTTATGAAATTATGTGGTTGCAAAAGAGGGTTAAAAATACGTTGGGGCACTGGCCTCACTACATAGGCCTATTAATTGCTGTGATAATTAAAGAATTTGTGGACATTCTTGAGTAACTCAAAAAACACAGATTAAAGGTTCATAATATATGCATTTCCAAAAGTGGGGAGCAAAAAGATAGTTTTAATGCTCAGGAAAACATGTAGCAATGGCAAGAATTATGTGAATGAGTCATTAAATGATAAAAATATATAGAACATATACACATACACAAAATTCTCTTCACCTTTATAGGCCTCTGAAATACTAAAATGCCTTGTATAAGGAAAAATTTCCCACTGTACAGAAAGGGAGACTTTTTTTTGAAAGACAGTTTTCTGCAAATATTTTTCTACAGTTGAGAAGTAAGCAAGGAAGACTTCCATACTTCCCTGAGAAATGCACAACATGTAAGGCGACTGTCATTTGATAAGGATTTGATAAGCAAGATATTTCAAGGGAAATGGTATTTTTTTCCAACACAGGGATGTATTAATGGTTCTAGGAAAATCTGAGTAGAAAAAATGAGAAAGTATTCAAAATGCTTTTGAAAAGGGTCACTTTCATTAGTTAAGGCAAAATACGCAGGAATAGTCATTTCATATGGTAAAAATTATTTTCATTCCAAGTGAAGAAAGATTCCCCGTCACAAGAATCAGAACCGTTAAAATAAGTGTCTCAGGCTGTCTTTCAGCAATAGATTTCAAAATGATTAGGAGAAGTAGATGTCTGGAAAAATCTTATCAAGGGAGAAGTACGAGTTCATGTCACTGAACATCCAATGAGGGTTTTGAACAGTGAGACGTGCACATCTAATTGACAAATAACAACTGACCTCTTTTAGAAGTGTTTGCACCAGCTATTCTACAAAATTGAGGCAATTTAATCTATAAGATTATGCTTTGCTATATTTCTTTAGTATATCTATCTTAGGGTTAACTACCTGTGTATTTCAGCTACTGAATTCATAAAAACATCTGTTATGATTTGTACAAGTGCCCTGGTGACAGAGAACTTTAATTTAGGCAGCGCATTACTTCTTTTAGAAAATGTTCTGGAAGATATTAGAAACATTTTATAGGATACAAACCAAAGACTTATGATGAGCCTATATTATATGCATTTAGTGAGCTCTTTATTTTTAAATAAGTCTACATTTCCTCAGTGGGAAAAGGTCAGTGCCTCTGAAAGTGTCTCAGTCAAAATCTTTCCCATCTAAATGTTTTCCAGTAGGTATGAGCATAACTAATGAAGGACTTGCCAAATGAATGCTATCTTAGTAAGTCCTAATTATACTTTTTACAGAGATGTGAGTAATTACATATTGTTCTGAATTCCCAAATTTCAATTAAAATACATTCATTCAACTCTAGAGACTCCCAGTCTCCACTGACATGCATTGCTATATGTGTTTGACAGGCAAGCACAGTTTTTGACATTCTACTTTATTTCCAACTTTTCCTTTCTAGACAAAGGTTGCTACATTTAACTCTGTGATGATAAGTGCCAATAGTCTAAAATATAAAATCATGTTCATCCACCACTGGTAAAAACAAAATTTTGCCAGGAACATTTCATTGTGCCCTCTCTTTTGGTGGAGGACATAATGAAATG